>NC_056748.1:657902683-658016126 GCF_019279795.1 Protopterus annectens
TGAGTTCTCTGAATGAAAGGTATTTTCTGTACTGCTTCAGTATTAATTGATTCCCCAACTCTAAGGCTTGATCTAGTTGACATGAGTGTGTCTGCAGATAAAGGTGCATTGTAGGTTTCTGAACAAATTATAATACATAACCTAGATGTGCAGTTTGTAAAACCCATTTGTCTGTGATTATCTCTGGCCACACAGACAGTGGATTCAAAATTCCATTCTAGGAGTTTTAGGCACAGATGAGGGATAAAATGGAAATAAGTCATTTTTAAATGATGTTAGTTGCTCAACAGGTAACATACTCACTACTGATGCCAGAAAATCAGAAAGCTGAGAGTTTTATTCAAACACCAGGTACTTTGAGTCATTTTCCCATTATGGTTCTGTAGTGTGGCATAAAGTGGAAGGAGGTCTAGGGTGCTTAACCCCTAAAATGCCTTCTGTGACAATGTGAGGTACTGCCAGCTATGCCATGAGATGTAGGGCAGCGGAGGTGTAACATATGCTAGCACAGCTAGCTAGAATTATGTAAAGAATTTCATGTTATTTGTGTACCAAACTGATTTGTACAGATGCTTGAGTCGGAAATGTATTTGTAAAGCTGCTTGTGTTACAAATGTACCAACAGTGTGCCCTACTGGACAGAAAAAGAAATATACATGTCTTAGTTTAACTGTTTAAATGCATATATTTTAACAAAGGATACTGGAAGAGATGAGGTTAATCTCAATCCACCTAACTTTGAAAATAGTTTGAACTTAAATTACCTGATTTAGGCCATAAATATTGTGTCTTGAAGTTCTCAATGCATCCAGAGACAAAGTCTGTACTAGGAAGCATTCTACATTGTCTTCAGGGTGAATTAACTGCTACTTTGGAATGAAGAGGTGGACTTCCAGGAGTTGCAGAATATCTTATCAAGGCTGTGTGTGTGTGTGTGTGTGTGTGTGTGTGTGTGTGTGTGTGTGTGTGTGCATTATTGACATGTATGTGCTAACTCCTGACAGCTTATAGCCAAGGGGGTTAACCATGGGAACCAGAAGTCAGATAACCAGATGTATGTGATGTCATTCTGTAATCCATCACTAAAAATGATATTTTAATACTAGGTGAGACTGAAGTATCACTGCAGTCTGTTCTTGGAAACTGATAAAGAAGGACCCCTCTCACCTACTTCAACTTGCCTTGCTCTAGTAAGTAAGCAGGAAATTATTTAGATCAGTCAGGAAAATATAGTGAGATTAATTAAGTATTGTTTTTCCCCCCACCTGTGTTATTTTTAGTATTTATATGCATTTGCTGACAGCTCTGGCAACTCCTGAAAGCCTTGTTGTTGGTCAAACTACCACCTGTATCAATATTGATTTCACTCAATATAACTGGGTAACATTGTAAGAGCCTTAGAGTAGCTGGCTTTGGAGTGCCTGGTGGTGGTGTAACTACCTTACAGTCTGGGCAGAAAGGGGCATAAGGTAGTAAATCTGTGCCAGCCTTGTGTGTGTGTGTGTGTGTGTGTGTGTGTGTGTGTGTGTGTGTGTGTGTGTGTGTGTGTGTGTGTGTGTGTGTGAAATCTCACTGTGTGCGCGCCATCTATTTGGAGCAGGGAAATAAAGCACTGATTTCCCAGACAGGGTGCAGGACAACTTGGCTTGGACACTCAACTGAGGTCTCAATTCTACAGCTGTGTCAGTGGGAATCTTATGGGGGACCTTTAGAGAGACAAATAGGCAAATCGTGACCCCAGATTCAGTGAGTTCCTTGGGTGCTCTTAAGGGAAATTGTGTTTGATGCAAAGAGCTTCATCTGGAAATACAGAGTTGATTTATTTTGGTTCCAAGTGAACGTCCGTCTACAGTTTCAGTGGTGAGGATTCAGTCTCCTTGATTACTGGCCCAGAGAGGGGCCGTCACACTTGCCATGGGATGAGATATAAAGCAAGGTCCCCTTTCCTCAAGTTGGCAGCAGCTCAAGTGGATACAAATAATCACAAGGCACTTACCAAGAAGAGTGGTGGCACTTTGTTCTGTCATCAAGCACATTCAAAAATCTCATTTTACCTTTAATACATTTATCAATAAAAGTGGTAAATTTAAGAACAAACAGAAAATAAAATATGATTTACACAAACACAGTTATACATATGTAAAATTATTGTAATACATTCTTGCACCTTTGAAATTTATTTTGAGAAAAATGCTTTAATGTACCTTAATATTTCTTTTCTATCCTTCCTGCTTCTTTTTTTGTAAACATTTTTTCTCCAAAACATACCCCAGTCTCCCAATTTTATTACATAAAACTTCTAAATTTATAACATAACAAGCATGCTATCCAGATTATTCCTTTTCCCTTATCTTCTGTTCCAAAAACATCCATGCTTAACTAGAACACAATGTATTTGACGAGAATGCTCTACATTATAATTTAACTTTACCGCAGAACTCTCTTGCTCTATTTCTTGGGTCTGTATCAGATAATTGAAAGCGGACAAGTTCGAAGCACAAAACTTCAAACGTGCAACTTTGAAATCTGACATTGAATGTGAAAAAAAACACTAAACACCCAAAACAAAATAAAAAACGCTCTATGCAGGGGGGCAAGCCCCCCTGCACCCCCACACCCCCCACTACTTAAATATACCAACTCCGATATTGCACTACAGTGCAGTAAAAGGAAATCTTCCCTTCTCACACTCTATGGCGATTCTCTATTCTACGTTTCAATGTGGTCAGTTTTTTTAAGTTGCAAGTTCGAAGTTTAGTGCTTCGAACTTGTCAACTCTAGATATTGTGATACAGACCGCTATTTCTTTATAATCTTTCTGTTGAATCTTCAAATCAGCTTTCACAGGCAACTTTCCGAATGACACTTCATAACGTTTTGCTTTTCTGCTTTCTCTGTACAACTTTAATTTTGTATTTAAGAATCCCATTGATTTATACATTTATCATAATTTTACTGCAACATTTCTTTCTCCTTCATGTTCAATAATTTCCAATAAGAAATAGTTATGTATTCATCATAAAGTTCCATCTGTGTTGTCAATTTTCATTCTTCCTCAAACCTGTGGGTTCAGATCCGATCCCTTGGATCAGACTCAGTTGTTACTATAGCTCATGGTATCTAAATTAAACTCTCAAGCCTAACCCTTACCTAGCATGCATCAGTCCTGAGGAACTCAGATCTTGTTTGTGAACAGAAGCAGAAGGCTGACCATAAGGCCTTACAAGTCAGAGAGACTATATCTAGAGTCCACAGTGGGAAAATGACCTCCTAAAATCCACTCACTCTTCCAGGAGTTAATTGGTAGGGGGTTGGTGGGTGGGGAGTTGAGGAAGAATGAAAATCGACAACACAGATGGAACGTTACGTTAAGTACATAACTTCTTAATTTGATGTCAATTTTCATTCTGTCCTCAACCTGTGGGACAGAATCCCCAGTTATCTTAGATCCCAGGAAGACTCACAGAAGGATGTTCCTAAGCATCATTGAACCGAATTGATGTTCTTCCGTTGGGGACTAGATCTAATTTGTAATGAGTAACAAAGGTATGGGGAGTATCCCAAGCTGCTGCTGCTGCACAAATGTCATCTATGGATACCCTGGATTGAAATACAGATGATGTAGCCATAGCTCTGATTGAATGAGCTCAAACAGATTTTGGTAGAGTAATACTCAACTTGTCATATATGAAATATATACATTCTGTGAGACATTTGGCCAAAGTTACCTTTGTCACAGGTTTTCCCAATTTTAAATGTGAGGAGGAGACAAATAATTGGTCAGATTTTCTAATATTCTTTGTCCTGTCAAGACAAAAAATACTTGTTTGTGAACATCTAATAAATGTAGACAATATTCACCTTTGTTACACCATTTGGTTGATATTAGACTCGGAAATCACCTTAGGTAAGAAAGAGGGATTGTTCCTCAAAGTGACCATCTCTGTGAAAAATCAAGTATGGTGGATGGCATGATAAGGCTTGAATTTCTGAAATTCTCCATGCTAAAGTATAGCCACTAGAAAAATAGGTTTCCAGGACAAGAATTTTAGTTCACACTTGGTTGCCTGTTCAAAGGGTGGTTGAGTAATAACTTGCAACACCAGATTCAAGTCCCAAGATGGAGTAGGGTCTTTAAAGTGAGACTTCAAGAGAAGAGTTCCCCTCAAAAAGGTTTTACAATGTTTGTGAGAAAAGTGAAGAAACTTGATAGCCAATATGATAATTGGCTATAGCTGCCAAGTGTAATTTAATAGTAGAAGGAGAGGCACCTTCTTTGAAAAGTAAGGCTAAAAAGTCAAGTATGTTATGAACTGGTGCTGAAAAATGGTCAACATTATTTTGATGTGGCCAATAAACAAATCTCTTCCACTTACTAGTGTACAGTATACGAGAGAAAAAAGTATGTACCAGACAGGGGAGGAGAGCATAGGCTGTCGGCCTATTAATGGAACTGGAGAAACCAAGGTGTCAGTTTGGGGGTTGAAATGTCTGGGTGAATCACACCCATCAGGTTAGATTGGAGGACTGGAGCTGGATCCAGAATCCAAGGCTGTTGAAGTATGTGAGGTCAAAGGAAAAGAAACCAGATCTGTCGAGGCCAGTGAGACGCAATAAGGACTACTTTACTTCTCAACACAGCAGCTTTCTCAAAGAATTTCAAGATTAATGGAGTCAGAGGAAAGGCATAAAGGAGACCAATGGGGCCACTTGTGAAGAGTATCCCTTGGTAATTCCCCCTGTGGGGGGAGTTTAGGCTAAAGTAGTTGCTGCAGTTGTGGTTTAGGGGAAAAGCAAAAAGAATGCAAGGTTGAACCCACTGGCAGAAAACCCTTTCTGCCACTGTCTGTTTGAGGGACCACTCATATGGCAGAAGGATATACCTGCTCAACTTGTCTGCTATCGCATAGGATTTCCTCAGAATATTCATCTGTATAAGAAAGCGGCTGGATGAGATCACCCGTTGCCACACACTGAGAGCTTCTCAATACAAGGGATAGGAACTGGTTCATCCTTGTTTGTTGATTTACCAAACGACTGACATGTCTGTTTGAATCACGATTGTTCCCAAGGTGAGAGCATCCTGGAAAGTCTACAATGCTAAAAGCCCTGCTGTCATCTCTAGAACACTGACATGCAGATTGACCTCTTCATGGGACCAAGTGCCTTAGACTGCTTTGCCCAGAAAGTGTCCCCCCACCCTAACTGAGAAGCATCCATGGTGACTGTGGCCTTGGGCTGAGGGATGCGATATGACTGTATGCACCATCTGAGATCCCTTTTGCATATGTTGGCAATTAATATCGGGGTTGATACTAGTTGAAGTATTAACTACGGTGTTGCAAGCAGCCACTGTAAAATCATGTGAAATTTGACCAAAGGAACTAGAGTTATTGAGGCTGCCATGAATCCCAGAGCTTGAAGGACCAAGTGTGCTGAAATTTTGGGGCTGCAAATTATTTTCCTTATCTGTGATCTTATTGTGTCCAGTCTTGACAGGGGAAGAGAGGCTATCATTGTCTTTGTGTTTAGGATTGCTCCTATAAATTCTAAAGTAAGAGTTGGTTCCAGGTGAGATTTTTTTGTAATTTATGGTTATCCCCAAATAGGAACATACCTGAAGAACCTGGAATCTTGCCTCTAATAGTTGTTGCTTAGTCGGGGTGGAAATGAACCAGTCATCTAGGTATGGAAACACTGAATCCCTGCAGTCTCAGTTGAGGTGCTATCACTGCCTTACACTTGGTGAATACCCTGGGGGCTGTAGTGTGACCAAAGGGTAGAACTCTCAGTTGCTAATGACTGGCTCTCAAGCTGGAAGTGAAGGAACTTTCTGGACTGTCTGTTCATCTTTATATGGTATGTAAATACATCCTGAAGGTCTATAGAGCACATCCAGTCAACCTATTCCAGAAAGAGAAGAATGGAGTGAACCGTGACCATCCAGAATTTGGTGTGTTGAACTGATTTGTTCAAAACGTTGAGATTCAAAATTGGTCTCCAGTCCCCAGTCTTCTTTGACATTAAAAAGAATCTTAAGTAAGTTCTATATTTTCTTAGGTCTGGCGAGACCTTTTGGATGACTATTTTTCTAGCAGCTTTTGTATTTTCAGTGTTGCTTGTTCCCTCTCACTGGGTGGAACATTGGGATTTTTCTGTGAATGGGAAGAGAAATGAAAAATGGTATAATATAACCCCTGGAAATAATACTTTGCGCCCATGTATCAGATGTTATTTGTATCCAGGCTCTCTGGTGCAGGGACAATTGACTCCGGATTGCTTCAAGAGGAAGACAACTGGGCCTCCATTCAAGAGTGCTAGAAAGGTCTCTCAAAGAAGGTATCTCTGGTTACCTGGTTTTGTGGGCCACATCTGCCGTGAAGGCAGCTTCTACCATTAGAGTTTCCTCCTCTGCTCCTGGGGGAAACTACCGCCATGTGTGTCCTGAAAAGGTCCTGGGTCTTTTTGAACCGCATCTTTCCACTACTTCTCCGATTCCTAGAAAAGGATCTCTGAGAAGTGGAAAAATATATGCCCACAGCAGACAAGGTCTTTCTATCTTTCTCACACGTGGATAGAGTGTTGTTTACCTTAGGGCCAAACAAGGCTGTACTGTCAAAAGGAGCATTGAAGGACAAAGACTTGAAGGGCTCCGCAAAACCACAAGCTCATCCAGGTGTGTCTCCTTATGGAAACACCTGAACTCGCAGCTGTAATCATCCCTTCGGCTAGGGGAATGAGCTTTGTGGATTAATTGGATATGGATTGTAGGGTAGCCAACTGAGAAGAGAGAGATGCCTGAACTTCCTCATTAATGGAGCATGCAAGGGTATCTGAAAGTTCATTGATCAGGTCACTCTGTAGTCTTGTAAAATATACCAAGTAATTCAAAAACCATAATGCTAAGGAAAAAGCATAAACTCGTTTCCCAAATCTATCCATCACCTGAGACTCCTTGTTGGGAGGATGGATAGAGGAACTCTCCTCAGCAAGTTTCTTTTTAGTTGCTGTTGCCATAGCATCAACAGGCAAACATTTAAACTAAAATTGCTCATCTTCTGAAGCTATTATAATTTTGTCTGGTCTCCGGGTAATCAGTTCAGTGATATCAGGTGCCTTCCATACCTGCTGAGAGATCAACTCAATGAGCTGATCAGTGGGTGGAGTTACCAAGGAGGTAGACGGGGGAGTACCAAAGCTTCCAGGTACACAGACTACAAAAGAGGAGAAAAATAAAGGCAGTTATAATTAGAAGAGACTCTATGGAGCTCTCTAGGTAAGGGAAATAACGGTAATCAATAAAACAGGTTAAAGATTTTGAAAACAAAGAAGTAAATTACAAAAAATTACAACTTATCTGCTCAAGAGCACTGTGTAACCACGTCTTACTTGCAAAGCAGCAAAGATCTGAGGACCTTAGGACTGATGCATGCTGGGTAAGAGTTTGGCTTGTCAGTTATTTTTGGTTACCAAGAGCTATAGTAACAGCTGAGTCGGATCTAAGGGGGTCAGATCCGAACCCAGAGGTTGAAGAAAGAATGAAAAGTGACAAAATTATATCTTAATTTTCTTCCATAATGCATAATCATTTTGATTCCCATTCATAAAAAAGATAAGGAATCTTTGCAAGTGCCCTAAAACACTTTTCCTAAGTGTCAGATATTTTTCTAAATTTATCTTAAAAAAAAATAAAACAAATGCACTGAAACTAAAAAAGCTATAAGATTTGCAAGACCCACACCTCCACTATTTTCTTATTGTGCGAGATCTCCTCTAATAGGTTTAATCTTGAATTCCCAAACAAGCAAGCAAACTGTTCCTGACAATTCTCTGTCTCCACTACTTCTAGGAAAGAACCCCAAAGTCAACTTGAAATTCCTATTAAAACAATATTTTTTTAAATAAATGTTTTAATTAAAACTCGTACAAATATTTTAGACAAATACTGATTCAGATACTCTGTTTATCAACTTCATCCACCCTTGACACTTCCCTTCATGCTTGAAAGTTATACCCAGTACTCTAATTTCCCTTTCATTAAAGCATTTCAAGCAGACACTTTATTGCCAGCTGCTCCACTGCACCATGCATTAAAGCCAAACCAAGCACACTAACAAAACCAGCACAAGTATACAGTAGTAACGATGATGATTACATTTTTAGCTCCACCACAGGACAGAAAACTGGACTTGGTTTCACTTCTAAGGCTCTCTTAAAGTAAATAGAAGCATAATAAAATAATCCCTTGAATACGACAAAAATAGCATCTAGCCAGAAAATCTAAAAACAAAAAGTAACATATTTGCTTCAAAACCACAAACATGCAAAAAGAAAGGTAACTAAATGAATCTAAATTTATACGCAAGCTTCATTGTACTTTGAATTGTTTACTTTTGGGGATCTCCTAAGACAAGGATGATATTCCCGGTTTTACACAAATGTGAACATGCATAGAAGCTGGCTTGGGGCTTGTTGTACCATCAGCTTCACAGAGTCCTTCAGGAGATGCAACTGAACAAGCATTTTTTTTTCCAGATAGAGAATGTTTTGAAAATACTGAATGTTTCCATGTGCCACAAGATATTTAAACAGGAATGCAGTGATAGACGTGACACCTTGTAGATTAGGGGCCATTCTGGAACACTGGAGGTGTGGTTGATGATGTTTACTAAATATGGCATTGAAAATTACTTAAGTTGTGTCTGCAAGCACATGTAAAGGTTTAGACAGAGTACAGAACTTGGCTTCTCATGCTTTTTAAGATAGCCTTTATGGTAATTATGTTAAATGGTGACAGAACTGGACTATGAAATTCAGGCTTGTCAAGGTGTGGGCAGTATTTTTATTCTGAAGTCTTGTTGTTACAACAAACAAAAGTGCTTAATTTTATTTTAAATAAATTTTGGTTCAATGTTGACATACTGTGTTATGAAGTATGCAAAGTTCCAATGAAAAGTTGGTAAAGTCATAATGGAAAAATGGTTAATAATGTTAATGAACCACAGGCTAACAGAGATATTTGTCTAAAGCTCCACCATTTTCTTTAAGTATTAAATGAACTGACCCCTTGTTTTTTAGAATCTCCCTGTTAAGGAACTTCAATTAGCCAGCAAGAATGCAAACTGGGCCAGATGCAAGTGTGTAGATATGTTTAAAAGGTAAGGACGTTGGCAAGAATTCCAAAAGGCCAACTTAAAATTACTATTTTCCTGTCATTCAGACTTGGAAGCTTATGGGAACTGTAATATACCAAAGTGGTATATGGGCAAATGAAATACAAAGCAAAAATTCAAAAGAACAGATGATAAATACTAGCAAAGTCAACCCGGATAATTCAGTAACTCTTCATGCACATGAATGTCATGGAGGAAGATTTTCTTATTTTGAAATACATGGCAAGTCATATCTACCAAGAAGAGCTGACCGGTCAGATGTCCAGAATAGAATGGAAGCAAAAAGTACTAAGTGCAACATTGTTACACAAGGGACTGAATTTAGGTCTGCCATGGCAACATTTCATTAAATAAAACTGAATTATGTATAATGTGATAAAATATTTGTATATCTAGCAACATTTTTGTCTGTTTCTGTTATGATGTTAAAACTATTTTTCAACTGAAGGGTCTTGAGATGTTAAGCACATGGATAATGTAGTTTTGAAAACTTGTACTAGTGGAGATTAATGAGATGATGCAAACTTGTGGTAATCTCTGAAAAGTATATTGAAAGTTTTTTTTCAGTATCCACTAAAAGGTTTCACAGTCAAAACTATATAAAAGAAATGCTTTTTGATAAATCAACAGTTTGTGAAATATATGCTTAAATGTTGATTTTTGTAACCCAAATGTTATAGCTCTGCTCTTAAATGAAATACTTCCAACTCATCTGGGAACAGAAGTGGGGTAGAAAACACAGATGAAGTGGCTACAACATTTCTGTCACTGATGGATACCAACAAATTTCAGTAAGGACAACACAGGCATGATGATCATCTGATGTTTCTTTAGCTGCTAATAATATTAACTTATTGAATAAAGGTGTCATAGTTCACACTTGTCTTCTGCTTCCCACAGCTGATTAGTTGCTTCCAGGACCCCTCCCTGCCCACCAAGTCTACTGTATCTGACATAACCTCCCTTTGACTAACTAATCCATGTTCAAGGACAGTGAAGAGATCAAGGTACCTGATATAGCACCATGCGGTTGCCAGTGTGTATTTTTCTTCTAATTCTGTCCCCTTTCATGCACTTGTCCCATCACGTGGGTTGAGTGCACTGCGCCTTGTCATTTCATCCACACATCTACTTGTGGCTCAGCCTGAGCCCTGTCACCTCCTATATACAACACCCACTACTTGTTCTGGATGCCCACTAGGGATTAAGTGCAATGGCTATCCTCCTTGCCTGCTTCAACAAACAATCAAGCCACTAAGACTTTATCCCTCTACAACACAGGCACAGCCAAAAATGCAAGTCTTATTTTTTTCCAACTTCTATACAAGCAAATTTCTGGTTGCAAATGATATGAAATCCCTTTGAAAGTTAAATTAAGAAAACTGTTTAATTCTTAAAAACAAAACCAAATAAAATATATCAACTTAATACTTGAACACATTAACATATTGCACTTTGAATTCCATCAGTCCTCATTTCAATCCCCTGTACTCCACTGTATGTAGACGCTTTGAGACAGCAATTCAAACTCAGAATGAATATTTAAGTGGTTTGGTAAAAATCATACAGATGCAGAATGAAAAGACCTACAGGACTATGTATAAAATAAAAGTGGTGGTATGCCTTTGAACTGTCCAGATTTTTGCCTCCTAGTTGTGGTCTGTTTCTCAAAATGTGCAATTTTCTGGCAAAGTGAATTGAAATCACTAAATAATGACATACTTTTGAGTTTCAGATTTCATTTCCTTCAGAAAATGTTTACACAAATCCTGTCATTCTAGCAACTTACGAAGTTTATAAGAGCAATATTTAAAATGTGCCCTTATTTTTTGGCCTTTGTCCCCACATTACAGGCTTTGTCCAGATTTCCTGTACTTAGAGGTTGAAAAGAATGGATGGTAG
Source organism: Protopterus annectens (assembly GCF_019279795.1). Classification (NCBI taxonomy): domain Eukaryota; kingdom Metazoa; phylum Chordata; order Ceratodontiformes; family Protopteridae; genus Protopterus; species Protopterus annectens. The sequence goes on from NC_056748.1 coordinate 657,913,759, forward strand.
TGGTTCCTTAGGCTATGTGAAGGAGGTAGTGGTATAAAACCAAACAGTAAACAAGAGAACAATTATTTGAATGTCCATGTGACCCTACCCCACTTGAATTTAAGCATGATATAGATTTGTGTACAGGGTAGGCCTGAGGTGATTTCTAATGTACTCAGGAAAGTATAGTTAAGAACCCTGCACTTCAAATTTTGTGTGTGTTAACAAATGTTCACAAGTCTCACCAAAATCGGCATGCACATCCTATTGCTTTAGAGCTGCTTTACAGAACCTTTGAGAATTTCTGAAGATTCATTTTAAACCTCTCATCTCTTTAATTCAGTTTCATGTTAAGATACTATTCAGGTTTTACCACAAACATCAGAAAATTCAAGATGAAACTACCTGATGTTTATGGACATTACATATTAAGTTTTTGTACAGCAATATCTTAAATGGGGTAGTTTGGAATTCTTAATGTTTTGAATGAACATTTATTGGATGTATAACGTTGGATTTAATATTTTTGATAAAATTAGCAGACAATCATGAAGAATGTAAAACTGTGTTCTCCAACTGCAAAATACTACAGTGGCAGCCTCTGCCCTCTCTAATACTAGTGCATTTATAGGCTCATCAAAGATAGCATTATTTATGACACACCCCAAATGAGCAGGAAGACATGTGATGACATATGATATGGAAGTGAGACTATAATGAAGTTCCAAAATATGTGGAATATTTCAACAAGAACATTCTTGGAATACAGTTTACCCTGAAAGTAGAGCCCTTCGCTGTTGAGTTCTTAGATATCAACGTTACCAAAATGTTGGATGGGATGATGTATACAACCCTATATTGTAAGCCTTTTTTCAAAAGTTATTTATTGATGATTAGTGCCTGACTGGAGTTTGCACGCTCTCCCTGCATCTCTGTGTGGTTCCTCCAACCTCCAAAAACATGCTGAGTGCTTCCAACTTAAACTCTCAAATGAATGGAACTGTGGACAGCAGCACAGACTCTACATGCTGCCCTACAGGGGGAAGAGTTGTACAGACCAAAATCTTTGGGCACCTAAAGTGGTACACAGTATCCTCAAGATACGAGAACATGGATCATAGACTGCACACCATGGCAGGGCTAACCACTCAACAGTGTAAAATATAGCTCTACGTTACTCAGTCATATTGACTAATGTTAGAACTTGTCATGCCTCCCATATGGTTAAAAATAAACCTAACTGCCAATTTATGCATATAAATGTATTTGCACTTTTAAGGTGGACTCTACAACTTTTATCAGATTGCCTTATGCATCCTTTTCTTCACAACAGATACAAGTTGGCTACAAATAAAGCCAGAGAACATGTAGAAATCCATTTCTAGGTGAATTACTCCAATATAAAGACAAGACCATCAGTAATAAAATTAATACAGATATGCAGTTTATTACTACATACAGAAGTGATATATTTAAAGTTGAATAAATTATAATAAAACACTGTCCAATTTTGGTGAATGGCAACTTTGAAAGTACTACATTAACAAAAGTGTAAATTAAACTGGCTAAAAACCTAGCCAAAAAGTTTTAGATATTATAAAAAAAATTGTTTGCAGGCTACAGTAAGACAGTATTTTGGGAGGAAATTAGGACAGCCCTGTGGCATTGCATTAACTACAATCATGTGTTAAAAGTTGCATCTTTTTCCACAACAAATACAACCAAGAATTTTTGTATAAAAAAATAATTACATGTACAATTCAATGGGTATTGTACAAGATACAATGTTGTCTGTGGTTCATTCTAGGTGGGCAAAACTTCCTAACATTTCAAATATACAATGCGTTACCACCAAATAACTGAATCATTATAAAAGGGAAAAAAAAGCTTTGTATAAGCATATGCAACAACATTGCACAGCATATTAGATGCGAGAAAAACTGTTAAAATGGATCCAATAAATCTGATTAGAGAGGTTTCAGACAAAAAAGGGAAGCTGTGGATATTTAACATCAGCATTTTTTCCAAGTGCTCAATGAATGTTTTTGAATAATATTTAAATCGAGTTCTTGAAAGGAAAAAGTAGTAACATCTAATAACTTACTTTGTCTACTCCAGTATCTATGTAATGGAAAGTATTTTTTCATGTTCTTAAATCTAAAATTGTTTAAAAAAATATTTGGTCCATTAATGGTCTATAGTTTGCTATTCACTGATGTATATTGTTGATATATGAACGATTTTTACACACTTTTTAATACAATGACATATTTCATATTTTGTATTGTGTAACCAATTGAGATTAGATTCACTCCACAGACATTTCTAAAAAGCTAATCAGGATTTTGCAGGAAATCTATTACTTTTTGTTCTTGATACTCTTCATTACAGATTTTTGGGTTACATGATGCATGGGATCTATTTAATGGACTACTTATTTCCATTTAATTTATTGAGGAAGCCACAGTGGTGAATCTGGTCAATTGCTTGTACTACACTGCAGCTAAAATAAAGTACTATAGGTTACAACACACCAGTGCTGGATTAGTTAAGTTTGCCCCTATTTATTTGTTTTAACTTGCCCACAATTTCTTTAGCTGTGATAATTCTGTCATCTATAGTGAATTCTTAACCGGACAAGATCATATCAACTGCATATTTTAGTAAATCTTGACATCTGTATTCCTGTAACTGTCTCCAAGCTATACACATTAGTTTATTCTTGCTACCTCATTCATTGAAATGCAAACAAAATCTCACTCATTGGACAGCCACGTCTTACACAACATATCATATTAACTATGTCTCATAACCAATCATTAACAAACAGGATAACAAATGAATTCTCATAAATAATACATTTACACATTTCTTACCATATACTGTTAAAATTTTCCATAACACCATTAGTATGTTTCATGATGGTGGTAAAAACTACCTACGGATGAAACATTGCTCTAGTCATGTTATTTCTGGTGTCTGCACTCTAAGGTTCTAATTTAAATAATGTGGATTATTCTAAAATGTGTAATGTACTGCAATGTTGGACTGCTGTGTTGGGGCTGTACGATGCTGGAGAGATTCTCAAGTCATTTGGATGATGTTTGATTAGTAGTGGACAGATAAGATTGCTGAGACCATTTCCAGGTGTTACTAGATTAATTCCGCAGCACTTGACTGTTGATCTATGGGTACTGTAGGATTTAGTACTTCTCTGTTGGATTGTTGCGTTGCAGAGGTTGAGAGACTATTTTCTTGGAATCTGTTAAAAATAGTTAATTTCAAGACATTCCTTGAATGCTGCAGAGATGTCAACTTCACTTGAGAACTTTTCAGAGTACTCCTGGTCAGTCTAGTCTTTTCTGGTGTACTTTCAGGGAATGGTTGAATTAAAACTTGTTTTTGTCTAGTGGGATGGGGGCATAGACCTCGGTTGGGATGGGATTCACTTTTATTTGCACGTGGTTGGACTTTTTGAATCATTTAATTTCATTTTGCCTTTTCAATACAAAACAATTTTGGTACATTTGGGTTGTTGACATCTTGGTTTACAACACAGGGCACCGAAAATGTTGGCAGTTTTCTGTGCACTACATGTACACATTATAAACTGCTTGTTCAACTGAAGTCAATATGCTTTATGTGTTATATTGTCATTTTTTTTAAAGTTTAATTTGTTTTACTCAAAGCTATCACACTGTGAATAAATCTAAAAATCTGCAATTTTTGTCATTTATTTTACAATACCCATTGCTTCATTTGGATTATATGTTTAAGTGCTTACTAATTTAAACACTAGCAAAACTGAAGATGAAATTGCAAATGAATCAAAATTCTAATTTCATTCCTTCTTTTCTCTAATGCTAGCACTACCTATCAGTAATTCTTTTATTTTTCTTACTAAAATGCCACACACTTCAACTGTCCTTTCTTCTCAATAACTATAAATAGTACTTCTAAGTTTTACTAAATTCTCTTACTTCTCTTCTTAAAATCTGACTTTTTTCTACAGCTGTAACCACCACCTTCGATACTCTTGACCATATAACTTTCATAACACTGTATGATGCATTGTTCAATGACAAGACGCCAATTAGATGAAATATACCCACTACTGCCCACCCTTATATCTTTAAAACCTCCAGCCATTTTAATTATTTTATTAAAAGAAAATCTTAAGATAATTTAACACAAAAATTATAATTTATACACCAAACTCAATAGAGCTGTATCTTAGTAATACATTCTGCTTTTTCCATAGTTTTTTCTATGCACCCTCCTACTGTATCCATTATTCATTTGATTTGTATACTACTATGATTTTAACTTCTATCAAAACATGTCTTCCTACCATCAAGCTTAAAACAAGGAAGGATACCTGTAGATCAGTATGTATGTATACCTTAAAGAAGCTTTCCATGACCTTGCACATGTATAGTAATACTAAGTAGATGCGAGTCAGACTGCCATTTTGTAGAGAGCTGTTGAGATGTAAGCATGCATGTATGTACTGGTCTGTTAGGTACTAAGTTCATTTATATTTTATATTGCTGATATCCATCTTGATGTGTTTCTGCATAAATCATATAAATGAACTACCCAACCTTTTTGTCTTGAATTATAGGACGAGTGACGTGTCAGAATGGGATCCAGAATCAAGACCAAGAGGCACTCAGTTAATGTTGGAGGAATATAGAGGGAAAGGATCATCTCCACTGCATGCAGAACTTGCAAAACAGTCTGAAACGAATTCCAGCTACTAAAACTTGCTTAAATGATTTCTTACTCAAAGAATATAAAACGAAGCACTCATAATGCTCAAAACAAATTTCTAGTTAAATGAAATGTCTGAAACTGTGAAATATTGATAAAAATGTTCAAAACAGTTACGAAAATATTTGAAATATCCGAATCGCATAAAATGTATAAAATAAGGAAAATGACCTAATTTTTTCACTATGTGCTACTACTTTGCATTAGAGCCATTCAAGATACCCAAAGTATAAATGTTCACAAGTTTGTGCAGTATTACAGTGCAGTTATTTTGCAAAATACAGCCATTTCAAAGCATATTTCGCAAAGTACAGTATTTCAAAGAGTTTACTGTGCATGTGAATGTTCTTACAAGTACCTGGTGTGTATGCATGTTCATATCTAATTACAAGGGCCATACTTGCAGCATGTTTACGCATACTTTGTTGGCATGGCTGAAGGACTTTGAAAACCTGGTCCACTTGTATTTGATAATATTGCAGAGAATTGGAGAGTGTTTGAGCAAGAGTACGATATTTTCATACAAGCTGCATTTTCTGACAAAGATACATGTACAAAGGCATTTATTCTGCTTAATTTATTTGGTTTAGAGGCCACAGAAAGACAGCGTCCATTTGTGTATGCACCTGCTGTGTGCTTGCAGGGGAGAGGGAAAACCTCCATATAGTGGTATTGGGTGAATAAAGGGAAGACCCAGAGTACTTAAAATGTAAATTTAGAGAAATGTGCAACTCCCAAACAAATATTACGATGGAAAGGCACTTATTTTACACAAGAGATCAAACACCTGGGAAAACTTTTGCAGCATATATAACTCACTTGAGAAACAAAGCTAATACATGCAGATTTGGTGATTTAAGGGATGAGTTGATAAAGGACAGACTTTTGTGTGGTATTAGAGATAATGCTGTGAGAAAGATTTTGCTTTGAGACAATGATTTAACTTTGAATAAGGCCATACAGATGTCAGATATATGAGCTCACAGAAAAGCACACAAATGTGCTTACATATGAGAAATGCATGCTTCCAGTATCTTCTAGTGCTAATGTTGACAGTAGGTGGCACATGGTTAAAAAAAACAGGCCTGAGCACATGGCAGTAGCTGTGAATCTTGTAACACTCCCCGATAAACCCTACAGCTTTCCAGCAAATTCCAAAGTATGCACAGTCTGAGTGCAGCACAAGGGTGAGTCAGCAAACAAAGCATGTGTCCTCATCTAGCCCTCATACTCAACTGTTGGTTGTGGTGGGAATCGTGCGTCTAAAAGAGAAACGTGCTTAGTTTTTGGTCAGCAATGCCGCAGATGTAAAAAAAATGGAATCATTTCCAAATATTTTGTAAATCAAATGAGGCTCATTCTTTTATTAAAAGAGAACATTCAAGGAGACAAGTTGATCAATTAGAAAGCTGTGACCCTAGTTTTTATGTTGATCAATTAGAAAGCTGCGACCCTACTTTTTATGTTGATGCTGTGTCTGTGCTTAATGAAACAGTCAATGCAGTAGATTTATGGGCAAAGAATGAAGTATTTTGTACTGTTCAGATAAATGGAAAAACCCCATAAAGCTCAAAGTTGACAGGTTCAAAGTGCAATGTTATGTCGTCAGAAATGTTTGCTTGAGTATGTGCTGATGGGAAGCTTGATTTGACAGTGTGCGAAGCTTTCTATTTATGGTGGTGAAGAAATTCAGACTGAAGGTTCAGTAGTGCTTTCATATTACTCTGCTGGGAACAGCTATGACTTGCAGTTTTACGTAGTCAAAAGGCACGTGCAATCATTATTAGGCCTCAGAGACAGTTTGAAAATAGGACTACCTTCATTTAATAAGGAAGTCCACCAAGTAAGCTCAACAGACCACTGTTCTAATTTCGCCCAGTCTATTTTCTCTACCTGTGCTGATCTTTTTGATGATGAACTAGGCAAACTCCCAGATGTGTACTCCATGAAGTCAGACCCTGAAGTCAGCCCAGTTGTCAGACCAGCCAGGAAAGTTCCAATAGCTATGCAGAACAGAGTCAACGCTGAGCTAGATAAAATGGTGCAGCAAGGTGTGGTTTTGTCCAGTTGACAAACCAACTGAATGGTCATCTTCCATGGTGGTAGCTCACAAGAAAAGCTCAGATATTATCAGAATATGTACTAATACAAGGGATTTGAACAAAGCACTGAAAAGACATCATCCAGTGCATACAGTCAAAGAAGTCACTGTTCGTATGCCAAATGCCACCGTTCTGTTCTGGATACAAATAGTTCATTTTGGCAAAATTTGCTTGACTGAAAATCCTCATCACTAACCACTTTCAGTACTCCTTTTGGCAGGTACAGATTTTTAAGAATGCCCTTTGGGATAAATTCTGCCAGTGGAGACTTCCAGCATGCCACGGAACAACTTTTTTCGGGTTATACGTGTGCTATTATAGTAGATATTCTAGTAAGAGGTAATGAAGCAGAGCATGACAAAAACCTCAAGAAAGTTCTGTAAAGAGCAAAGGAAGTAAATCTTAAGCTGAATCTTCAGAAGTGCAAATTCAGGCTATGAGAAGTTACTTATGTTGGTCATTCGTTTACCAATGCAGGCTCATAACCAGATCCTTCTAAGCTGTCATCTCTAATTCACAAGATGACAGCTCCAATGTTCAGACTTTACAACATTTTCTTGGCATGGTTATCAAGGCAAGTATATTCCAGACTTGAACCAACCTTCAGCACCGCTGAAAGAGAGTTGACATGCAAAGATGTATCCTGGTCCTGGTTAGACCACCAAAGAGCATTTGATGTCCTGAAACAGAGAACTGCCAGTCCACCAACTCTTGGATACTATGATGTTTACAAACCAGTTATTGTTTGTGATGCTTCAAAGTTTGGTCTTGGTGCAGTCATTCTTCAAGAGGGTAGAGCAGCAGCTGATGTACTGAGAACTATAATCCAGACCGAGATGCAGTATGTGCAGATAAAGAGCTCTTGGCAATTGCATTTGCATGTTCAGAGTATCATGATTATATTTATGGCCGCTCACTTCAAATTGAAACAGATCACCAAACTCCAGTCACTATTTTGAGAAAGTCTATGCATACAGCTCCTGTCAGATTGCAACGCATGATGTTGAAATTCCAAAAGTATAACTTCAATCTTGTCTACACAAAAGGCAAACTATCTTGCTGATGCATTATCCAGATTTCCCAGAAATAACACTGAACAGCATGAAAATGAGAAACTTTATTTTGAAGGGAAGTGAAACATTTTTCTTCTACACATCTTAAGCTTAGAAGTCACACAGCCTCAGATCCATTAATACAGCAGCTCAACCGCTATCAGTTGGGGAAATCCTTCAAAGTAATTTTGTTTACCAGTAGAAATGCAACTATTTTCCTTACAGAGATGACATTTTGTTTGACAATGGTATCATGAAAGATCCAAAAGTGATTGTTCCCAGTGTCCTTGCAAACAGTATATTACCACCTTGCATCGTGGCCAGTAAGGAACTGATGCTACCAAAAGAAGGGCAAAAGGACTAGTATTTTGACCTTCTACATCAAAGGATATATCAAGAGAGTACTTTCATCTTGTTCTGTATATAATACTTCAGCCAAACCAGGTTCCTGAACTACCTTTGTCGACAGTAACTACAGACACTTTTAAATGGAATGGTCAACATTACAGACTCGTATTTAAATTGGTTCAAGATTAACCTACTTCCTAATCTAGCGTCCAGTACTGTCATTACTACGTTGAAGCATCATTTTGTAGTCCATTGTAGCCCGTACAAAGTTATTTCTGACAATGGTACACAGTTTACATGCCAGCAGTTCAAGAAATTTGCTGTAGAATGAGGCTTAATTCATGTTACGAGTAGCCCTGAGTACCCACAGTCAAATAGTTTGGCAGAACATGCAGTTCAATGTGTGAAACAGTTATTACAGAAGTCAAAAGAAGACAATATCAATGTTTTTCTGAATCTCAGAAATATTCATGATAAACATCTTGGTTCACCTGCACAAAGGCTTTTGTCGAGACAAACCAGAACTACATTACCAATTAGTAGCAATCTGTTGGTTCCTGGGCTAACAAGCAGCAAGAGCTCAACTTATGAAAAGGCATTTGTCCAAGTCCTATTATGATAAGTCCAGCAAACCACAATCCATTACGAGAAGGGGAGATTAGTGAGGGTGCAGACGTCCAAAGGTTTTGATCAGTTTGGAGTCGTGAAAAGTGCATTTCCAGAGCAGAGATCATACATTCTGGAATCACAAGGAGTAGAATTTAGGCGGAATTGTAAACATTTAGCACAGGTGTCCGAGCCTGTATTGCAGCATCTTGCCTGTGAAGAAGACTAGATCTAGAGTGAGTCATCCAGTGATCCAGTTCCAGAGAATATTCTAGCAAATATCCCTGTTCCTGAGAAGATTCCTGAAACTCCAGAAACAGATTGTTCACCAATGACTGTTCCTGTTGCTAAACCCAGTCCTAATTGCCATATCACTAGATCAGGTCATATTTCCAGACCATGTTCCAGATATACGGCAACTTGGACATGAATGTTGCGTTTATTTGTGTCGGAAGAACTACATTTCTTTTTCAGATGTCATTTTGTTGTTGGCAATTCACTAAAGAGGGAGGACCTAGATCAGTATGTATGTACACCCTAAAGAAGCTTTCCATGGGCTTGCACATGTGTATAAATACTGAGCATATGTAAGCCAGACCACCTTTTTGTAGAGAGCTGTTGAGATGTAAGCATGCATGTAAGTAATGGTCTGTCAGTTAATCAGTTTGTTTATATTTTATATTGCCGCTAACCATCCTATTTTTGTATCATAAAGCAAATAAATGAATTACCCCGCCTGTTCGTCTTGAATTATAACATAGGACAAATGACAATTCCTGTTTCTGCATACTCCATACAATAAACATTTGCCTCCATTTCCATCTTTCTGCCATCTGCTTATTTATTTCCAGTATTTCTCCTTCCCTTGTTACAGTCCTTCATGCATTATTTTTAAACATTGTGTAGTATTTGTATTCTATAAGATAACTGAGTAGTGGGTGAATGAGTGCTAGATCGTACACTGTCCAAAACAGGTTGAAATGACTTGCGGCCAATGATTGCTGAGACAGGCTCTGGCATACCTATGATCCTATAGAAGGACAAATCAGATTATAGGAAAATGGATGGATTGCTAAATTACTTCCAATAGATTTCTATAAATACAACTTTATTTATTCCAGACTCTTTTTGCTAAAACACTTGAATACCACCCATCAATCTAATTCTTATACCGCTGCCCTATATCACAAGGGTTTTATATTTTTTCCACAGCCACTTCCATTATTTCTGTTTTTAGAAAAGGACAATTTAAGCTTGCATGTCCTTCCCCAGTTTCATCTTGAAACCACATCAGCAGATTGTGACCAGATTAATTATCCACAATGAATGCCAGACATTCACATTTTCTTCAGTCCATCAGAAAATCTGTATATTTTTATTCTTATGGACCCTCATGTCACAGCAGAACATTTTCCTATTTTCAAGTTTTCTAATTTTCATTTCTTTAACATCTACACCTTTCTTTTGCTAAACTCCATTAATAATCCCAAGTCAGTCTAATAAAAAATGGATATCTTCTCAAAGAACTCTTTCTGCTTAGTTAGCAGAAACATGCAAAGCAATTAACCTAAATTATTTTCAAATATTCACAACTTTAATCCTCACAATTTCTATCACAATTACATCCATTATTCTCATACCTGCACCCTTCCTTATTATTACTACCATACCAGAATACTCATCTTTATCAAAAGTCCAATCTATATGCTTCCGGTACAACATCAAACTGTTTGCCATGTATTCTTTCATTAACCTAATACCTTGCATGCAAATATACTTAAACAATTCTTTACACAGCAGTAAAATTGCATTTTCACACTCCATTTATAGAAGTAAAAGGGACAAGTAATATTCATATTTTTGGACACCCAAATGGGCTGCAAACTGATGAATAGCTGAATTTCAGCTCTCCCAGTGTGAAAAAATAAACTGAAATAAGGGCACAAATCTCTGCTAGTTTTAGTAGATTCAGTTATTGGCTAGTAAGTACATTGCTTGGATGTCAGCAAAGATAAAACCAGGAGAGCCTGAAAGAAAATCAGCTAGAAAAGTTGAAAGAAAATGCTGGCTGAGAAGAATCTAGCAGCTGTTCAGCAAAAAAGCAGTTCAGTTTCCATCTGGGATGCAAGATGTGAATTCCAATAATCTAGAAGAAAATATAAATCAAATGTGCTCAGAGTAGATTAAAATAAATGAAACACTGAAGTGTATCAACTCAAATAAAAGGATGGAAAATGAAAAGTTTTAAACAGCTATTCAGATGAACAGATAAAACTGCAAAAGTCAGAGGTGAAATGAAGAAAAGGCGGAGTACAACACTGCTCAAGAAGAGCAGTTTCAAAAAATTGCTGAGGATACCAGAGATTTTCTGCTGTACCAGAGAAACTGGAAGGAACATACTACTAATTTATGCAAGCATAAAAAAGACTTTATTGGTATTCCACATCAGGATTTGTTAATTCAAAGGGCACATCATGTGTATGCTCCAAAGCTGGCCATGAGAAAGCTACCAAGACCTGTCATACTAGCAGAAAGTGTTGATCCTGGTAAAACGGTAACAGAAGGGCAAAGTATTAAGTACCAGAAACAGTAGTGTGTTTGTGGAAAATGAATATTCACTGCACACCAGGCAGAAGAGGAGCAAATTTATCCCTGCAAAAATGGAATATTGAGAGGTAGGTGTGAAACAAGATTCTTTAGCCATCTGTCTTGAATTTTTTTTCCCCTAGAGGCTAAGGAGGAAATAAAGGTCTGTCCAACAAAAAGTCATCCATCAAACTGAAGAACACTGCTTCGCATTCTTCTGATAATAAAACTCAGAATTTGCCTACAAAGCTTTTTCCATTGTCCCAAAGAAAAATGCTTGAGAGAGAAAAAAAGCACAGGAGTTAACTAGAATTGGGAAAACCCTGGAGTTGAACCAGAGTCTAGGGATGAGAGATAGAAATGAAAAGGAAGCAGACCAGCAACATTGCAATTAGTAAATAAATGTGAGATTATGTAGCAATCACATTTGTGAAATATGTTTTTACAAGAAAAAGTGGAAATATTGGACTTTTTGATTTTGTTATACATTTGGCAGACTGAGAAGCATATACCCAAACTTCATGTTATTAATGCTTGGATGGAGACTAAAAGGAAAGGGGAAAAGGAAGTAAAACAATTTTTGTTTGACAGTATTTCTATAAAACATTTTATGATATAAATCACATTATATAGTAAAGATTTTCAGTTATTACTGTATGTGGTAAAGACACTAAAGTAAACACGTTTTTTTAATTTTAAGAAATGTAGGCATTACAGTGTGAAAAAGAGAAGAAAGGCTGAACAAAAGCATGTTTAAATTAATATGCTGTAATCTTGGGTTGCTGAGGTGGGGGATGGGGGTGTAAAATTGCAAAGCTTATAATATATGCAAAGTTGATATGTTTTCTGTTACTGTGCATAAATGAATGTGTGAATGAAGGCCTCTGGCTTAACCTAACTAGTTTTTTTTTTTGAAGTCCACACAAAGTGACTATTCACTGATGTATATTATCAGACATAAAACTAGCCTACCCATCCCTAGCACTATCAAAACAGTCCGCACCAAAAAACGCTTTAACCCAGAGCTGTTCCAAACAGAACTTAAACAATGCAATTGGGCACCTCTAAAAACTCTCCCTATAAATAAAGCAGTTGAATACTTTAACACCACTTTCTTAACAATCCTAGACCATCATGCCCCAACACGCTCTATTAAAATTAAAACTAAACCAGCCCCCTTGGCTCTGAAATAATACTAGAAAACTAATACTTTGCAGAAACAAATTCTGGGCTAAATGGCATACTACAAAGAATACTACTGATCACCAAACCTTCAGACAACATAGAAATATTACAAAAAAAGCCATCCTACTAGATAAAAAGAACTATTATCTCCAACTACAACAATCCTCCCTCAAGGAACCACAAAAACTTTGGACTAGTATTAACAAACTTCTATACTCAAGTGAAACTATCACCCCTAACCCTCTAGGCCCCAACCCTGACCATCCAATACAAGCAGCCAATGCCTTCAACTCTTTCTTTATTGATACTATCCAAAATCTTGCAAACCATCTGTCCCCTGACGCCTCTATTTTGCCTACTCCCACTACCATCCCCCCATTATTCCATTTAGAACCAGTACCCACATCCTACATCTGCTCCCTAATCCAAAAGCTAAAACCAACCACTCCCCCAGCTGACAAACTCCCAGCAGAATTCCTGCAAAAATAAGCTAAAGCTATTGCTTATCCCATCTCTATACTGATAAATAGAACCATAAAGGAAGGTACTATCCCATCTATCTGGGAAATTTATCATATCATCCCACTACATAAAGGCGGGAACTCCAATGACTTTTCCAACTTTCGTCCCATAGCTCTACTCTCCCCACTTGCAAACATAATGGAGAAGTGTATTCACAAACTACTTAACCACCTTCTCCATCACAATCTACTAGCTGTCAACATGGTTTCCGACCATTCCATAGTTCCACCACTGCCTTGTTATCCTTCACTAACTGTATCAACAAAAACCGCAACAATAATATTCTTTCTTCTGCATTCTTTGTTGACTTATCTAAAGCCTTCAACATGGTTAATCAACTCCTTCTACACATACTGAAGTCCCTTTCACTTGACCCTTCATCTATGAATTGGTTCACATCTTACCTTGAAAATAGACAACAGGCTGTACTCTGGCAAAATAAACTATCGAACCACCTTCCTATTTCACTAGGTGTTCCACATGGCTCCATACTAGGCCCACTCCTGTTTTTCATTTATATCAATGACCTTCATCTAGCCATTCCACTCTACCTGCATTCAATATGCAGATGACTCTACTATAATCTGTTCAGCCGCATCCCAGGATGAACTTCAGTCACTTACACAAAAAGCTTTCAACACTGTAGAACAATGGTTCTCTAACCGCTGTCTCCTTCTCAACCCCCAAAAAACTAAACTTTTACTCTTCACACCTACCCAAAAGTCCACCCCTCTACATATCACTCTCACATCCAACAATGGTACTCTTATTTCTCCAGACTCTACTACCAAACTCTTAGGAATTACAATTGACAATAACCTAAACTTTGATACTCACATAAATACCACAATAAAATCAGTTAACAGAAAACTAGGATCCCTCCTACAGAATCAAACCTTTTCTTACACCAGCAGCTACGACCGCTATAGCCAGAACCCACTGAATCTTAACCCTATTCTATGCTTCTCCCATATACACCATCTCTAAAAATAACCTCAGCAAACTAGCTATATCATACAATAAGATTGCTAGATTTGCTACAAGCTCTCCTTTCAAAACTCACCACTGTATGAATCTAAAACAACTAGGCTGGTTAGAATTTCTTAACCAGCTTCGATTTCACCAACTTTCAATAGCCCATAAAACCCTGCATCAACCCAGCAATGCTCCAATACTCTCTACCCTCATTATACCATATAATGACCATGAAGATTCTACGCTCCTCAAACAAAATGTTAATACTACCAAATCAAAAAACTCAGCAGCCGACTCCTTGTTCTCTAACTCTGTTGGAAAAGTATGGAATCGACTACCACATGACCTTACATCTTAGACCTCTCTCCCACTTTTTAAAAGGAATCTAAAACTATATCTTAATAACCACTGGTTATGCTCCTGTACCAACCCTGACTAACTTTCATCCTTAACTCTTTTTTTTCAGACTACATCCACTACAATGCCTCTATAGACTATGTTCTGCATATAAATATATGTTACTTAAATATTATTATTGTCACTTTGAGTAGTATAATTATGCACATCGTTGAAAAAAAAAATATTTTTGAGTTTTTAATTCATTTTTGAAACAATTGCTACTTTTTTTGTTGTTACATTTTTAATTTTTTTAATTTTTGCATGTTTTTTCCTGGAGCTTTTCTCCCTGGGCCTCTACTGAAAATGGACATGTATCCAGTTAGACTAGCCCAGTCAACAAATGTAAAATAAAATAAATAAAGAAGCTGGAGTTGCCCCTCTCCAATTACATTCTCATACAATATTGAGACAATGCCCAAAGTAATGAAAATGAAATTTATTGTAGAATAAAAACTGCAGATAAATAAAATGCTGATAAGCAGTTTTGTCCAGTATATTCAGAACATCAGATAATTAACAGCCAATTTCCTTTTTATAATGCAAATCAAAAAAAGTCATGACATTCAAATGAATACCAACACACCCTCTTAAAGACATAGCAATTAAAAAGTGAATTAAATATGATGGAGAAAAGATTAAAAATACAAAACATATACGCATATTAAATAAATACATTAATACTTCCATGGAAATTTAATTATCTCTGTATTGCTTTTAATTTTAATAGGGAGCTAATGGAAATGTTTTCAATTAAACCTGGCCAGTTGCCTGCATCTAGGCGCAGCTGCCAGTATAGCTCTCTTTTCTCCAATAAAAGTGACCAGGCTCCACTTCTTATTTCTGTTTTAATGTTATCAATAACAAAAAAATTGGAAATAATGCCCTTCATTTTCAAGAATGTGCTTACTTAGCATATTCATGTCCTTTTTTGTTCTAATGTCATATAGGTGCTCATAGATGCGTTTCCTGTTTTCCCAATGTAGTAAGAACAGTTGTTACACATAGCACAATATATGGCTTTCTCAGAGTTGCAATTATATTTTTGGTGAATTCTAATCTTTGTTTATTAATAAGGATCATACCACCTTCTTTAATAAATTTACAAAAATGGCACATAACCACATTTGCTCATATACCCATAAGTTTAGATTGAGAACTCTCAGTTTCAAAAATGCTCTTTACATTTCTACCTTTTTTTGAAAACAATTCTGGGACTTATACCTATGTGTGGGTCTTATGGTTTTATCTTGACATAGAATAGACCAATTCTTGTCTAAAATGCTCTTCAATTTATAGTTATTTGAAGTATAAACAGTAATAAAGGATGTCTTATAGCCCCTTAATGTCCTCTATTACTGGTAGTGACATTAGTCATGGTTGAAACATTATTCATTTCATGGTCTGATAATAGGGGAGGGTAAAAGCCCCTTTCTCTTACTAACTACCTCAAACAGGATGTTTAACAAATTTAAAAGGATAACCTCTTTTTAGAAACATTTGTTTGAGGTTGTCGCATTCACTTAAAAAAAATCATCCATTGTAGAGACCATGCATGCAGCACATACAAATTGCCCCTTCACAATAGCTTTTTGTTTCAATGGATGGGTACTAGAAAAGTGAAGTAAAGAATTAGAATGTGTCCTTTCTGAAAATTTTTGATATAAATTTTTTGTTTGGATAATCTTTAGTTAAACGAATATCTAGAAATGAAATGTGGTCTAAATCATAAGTGTAGGTAAACTTTAAAATTTTTGTAGCAGAATCAATGTACAACATGAAGTCATTAATGGATTCATTAGGTCCATCCCATAAAATACAAATGTCATCAAGGAAATGAGTGCAATGCCTTATATGTTTGAAAAATGTTGAAGG
Source organism: Protopterus annectens (assembly GCF_019279795.1). Taxonomy (NCBI): domain Eukaryota; kingdom Metazoa; phylum Chordata; order Ceratodontiformes; family Protopteridae; genus Protopterus; species Protopterus annectens. The sequence continues at coordinate 657,930,158 of NC_056748.1, forward strand.
GAATAAGAACTTCTCCCATTGAGTAACAATGTTAGCAAACAGCCCACCACAGGCTGAGCCCATAGCCAACTCCCTTGTTATAAGTAAATCTCATGGTTAAATAAAATAAAATTGTCTTTAAGAACTATTTCCATAAGATGTGTATAAACTAAAACATCAAAATGTTCAATATTTTTAACACAAAGAAACTCAGTAAAACCAATCAAGACCAATATTGTGAGGAATAACAAAACCAAGATCCTTGATATCAATGGGTTATAATTCCATACGTTTCCTTGAAAGGTATTTTGTCAATTAATTCCAAAAAACTCCATGAGTCTTTACATATGTGGGGTTCACTATACACCAGACTAACTTAATATCTAAATGTTTAGCTAGGGGATGAGAAATCGAACCTTTTGCATCTAACTATGGGGCGCATAGGTGATTGTAATAAATTTTTATGGCGTTTGGGTAATCCAAACATAACAGACATCCTATGATGTGAAACTGTCAAATAATTCAGAACTTTGATGGGTATAAACCCTTCAATAAAGTCCTGAAGCTCATTTCTGATTTTATTATATGCTCCATTAAGTTCATTTATGTAAGATCTCAAATAAGCCTTGCTGTTCAGAACAAACATTTTTATTATAGTCCTTTTGAGTCTTTAAAACTACCCCACCCCCTTGTCATGTTTCATGATTCTGATTTTATTCAATACATCTTTAAGTTCCTTAATTATCTGACTCTCCATGGAATTCATGTCACTAGACCTTCTATTTATAGAGATGGAATTACAGACATCCAAGTAAACAATTGTTTTTCCATTAATGCATTCCTAGTGTTTTTTTGTGTGTGTGTGTGTGTGTGTAAGCAAGAAAATTATGAAAAGTTTTCCTTTAGGAAATAAATGTTTCAAGTGAGTTGAGAAGTCAGCAACTGTACATTTTTCTCTTATGTTTCTATGCAGACGACCTGACTACAGGGGCAGGCAACAAAAGCCAGAGCACTTTTTAAGGCTAAAAGTTAATGTTTTCTGAAAGCATACAAGAGGTTTTTCACTTCTGGGAAGGGAATAAAGAGGAACAGGCAGCAATTACTGTAAGTGGAAACACAGGCTGTAATAAGAGTCTTGGGCATGGATACCCTTAATTTAAGAGTAGGTGATGACTGTGTGCAAGCTGTCGACGTGGGACAATTGTTCCTTTCAGGAGGGATAAACATCATTATTTAAAGATGTAGATACTTTTGTGTTTGTTTTATGTTAATATGTTATGGCGCTGTTCCAGGGGGGGGGTTTCTTTTTTTTGTTTGAGTGCTTTCATTAAAAACAAAAAGTCTTATAAAACATGACATGGTTAAAATGGAGATGACAAGAAACAACTGTATTAAAAGATCAACCTGTCAAACATTAGAGGGTGGATGTAACAAAAAATTTGGAAACAGACATTTAAAAAAAAGTCGCCATACACAACAGGTAAGAATGTCTTAAAATGACTGCACTATCAGTATTTTGTAATGTGAATGGCATCACAGTTTTAGACAGAAAGGAAAGACTGAAAATAGGAATGCTACAGAAGACACATTTAGAAAGAAGTGAGCATGTAAATTTGATAAAGAAGATTTCAGGACAGATATTCAGAGTATCAGGGACAATACAAATAGGGCAGCACTGAAAGTGATTGAGGAAAAAAAGATAATAATCGTATATCAAAAAATTTCTAGTCTCCCACCAGGGCACAAGTGCTCTTCAGCAATTACATTCTGCTTGCTGAGCACACTCAAGCAAATCTGCAGTCTGCGGGTACCACTCCACCCATACAGTATAAGAAGGAATCAGTACTGCAAACTAAACAAGGATATACATTTTGAGCCTCAAGAGCAAGGTCAGTCCACCCAGGCATTCTAATTGTATGTTTTATGAGTGTGAAGCTATTACATTAGCAGTATTTCTTAGTAGTTCTCAGCTTGCTAATAAAACTGACTGTTATTGCCTTGTGTCCTCCCCACCGGTACAGTAATCCTAACTGTCCAATAGACAGTATACATTTAATTCACAGCCCTGTGACTAAATTAACCATCAAGCAGCCCTCTCAGTGCTTTCTGCCTTAGTTTGTATCACTTGGAGGCCCACCTGTTTATTTGCATCTCTATACATTCTCCTTCACTGCTAATGTATCTCCCTACTCTAATCTGTGCACAAACTGGTTACTAATCAGCAAGTCAATGTGAAGACACACTCCCTACCTTAATAAACGTTGCTGTCTCTTCTCTCTCTCACTTTACAGGTAGTTTTAATTATTACTTACCCCCTCTGAGGCCTTCACTGATTTCCACTGATTGCCTCTCTGGTTTCTTTGCATTCCACCTGGTTTACACCCCTTGTGCTATCTCCCTCCCCCAATACAATGTCTATATTAGAATCCTGCTGAGCATGGAGCCATCTTTAAATTTCTAGTCTCCCACCACGACACAAGTGCTCTTCAGCAATTACATTCTGCTTGCCGGTGAACCAGTAGACCTCAGGAATTTGTTTAAAGTGTTCAGATTTGTAAAGTAATACTTACTTTTTGTTGTATTTGAATCTATACAACTAGTATTTATTTTTCTGATTCCTGACTACTGATCTGCTTTATTTGTTTAACTGGTTGATTCTGTCATTCAGGAATTGAGTTTTTACTGACACTACCACTGCAGCTATGTTGTCTCTATGCTACTAAAACTGCTGTTATAACTGTAATGTACATCTAATTGACCTAGTCTTGGAGTTAGAAACAGTATTTACTGATTTAGCACTACAATTGTCTCTTCTACTGCTTCAGCTGTGCTGTTGTGTTCATTTTCCTTTTTCTTGTATGCACAGGATAACTGGCTGATAAATGTATTGTGCATGATTTATTAACCTGTTTCCAAACTAAGTTACGGCACTGTGATGTGGTTACTGTTGAAGCACTCTCAAACTGTAGCAGTAGCATCTATTCTCCAGCTTTATCCACACTATCCTCAGATTTGTATCTTTTACACCCTCCTATCTCCTCATTACTTCCTTTGACCTGTCTTTGTCTCCTCCTACTAGCTTCATCCTCTCTTTTCTCTCTCTCTTCAGAACACACTCAAGCAAATCTGCAGTCTGCGGCTACCACTCCACCCATACAGTATAAGAAGGAATCAGTACTGCAAACTAAACAAGGATATAAATTTTGAGCCTCAAGAGCAGGGTCAGTCCACCCAGGCATTCTACTTGTATGTTTTATATGAGAGTGAAGCTATTACATTAGCAGTATTTCTTAGTAGTTCTCAGCTTGCTTATAAAACTGACTGTTGTAGCCTTGTGTCCTCCCCCCCGCTAGTACAGTAATCTTAACTGTCCAATAGACAGTATACATTTAATTCACATCCCTGTGACTAAATTAACCATCAAGCAGCCCTCTCAGTGCTTTCTGCCTTAGTTTGTATCACTTGGAGGCCCACCTGTTTATTTGCATCTCTATACATTCCCCTTCATTGCCAATGTGTCTCCCTACTCTAATCTGTGCACAAACTGGTTACTAATCAGCAAGTCAATGTGAAGACACACTCCCTACCTTAATAAACTTTGCTGTCTCTTCTCTCCTTCACTTTAAAGGTAGTTTGAATTATTACTTATTCCCTCTGAGGCCTTCACTGATTTCCACTGATTGCCTTCTCTGGTTTCTTTGCATTCCACCTGGTTTACACAACTTGTGCTATCTCCCTCTCCCAATACAAAGTCTATATTAGAATCCTGCTGAGCATGGAGCCATCTTTAAATTTCTAGTATCCCCACCAGGACACAAGTGCTCTTCAGCAATTACATTCTGCTTGCCGGTAAGCCAACAGACCTCAGGAATTTGTTTAAAGTGTTCAGATTTGTAAAGTAATACTTTTTTCTCATCTTGGTTGGCTCTGCCCCGCTCCGTTTCCCTCTCTAGCGCTTGGGGCTCTCTCCACTCCCCTTCCCTGCCCCCTATTCCCTCCCGCCCCCACTATCTCTACATTTATAGTAATCACAGCCACACCCACAGCTCACCCTCACATCACCTCCACCAATCACAGCTCCTCAAGTCATATCACATTATACCACACCAACTTGCTCCACACAAAATACTCCCAATAACTCTCATTCCCAACAGGCATTTTTTACATCACCCACACTACTTCCCCATCTACTAATAGTGCAACCCTATAATTCCTATTCAGACCACCCATCTAGAAACAACTTAAACTTTATAAACATGACCATCATACAACTAAGTCTAGTCTGTCTTCTCATAATTCTTTACACCACCACAAATTATCACTCTAGCAATATCCCTAAACGTAGTAGCACAACACTACATTATGCACTCTCGTATACAGACACCACACATTATAATATCATCTGCCCACAGTTATTCAAGAACTACATAATGGACCAATTCAGAACTAAACACACATGCTCTCATTCCTACTCCAAAAAAACACAATACTTTCTCACCAAACTCCAACATCTGTATAACCATTTTAACTCCAGGCTCACCATAAGTGAGGATATCCACCTAAACCCAGGCCCAAATCCATCCTGTCTAACACAAACTGCTCCAACACAAATGTCAGAACGTAACACCCCTCTCTTTCTTCATCCCTGGGCAAATCAACAACAGCAGGAAAATCAACCATCTTTTAATGCTAAATATTAATATTAGAAGTATCAAAAATAAAATACCTGAACTCCAGGCCACAATAGCACACTACTCCCCAGACATAGTTGCTTTAACAGAAACCTGGCTAAATAAAAACATATCTAACTCAGAAGTTCTCCCTACCAGCTACAATATCATTAAACAAGACAGACCACTTTGTAAAGGGGGTGGAACTGCCTTACTGTACATGTCCAACTTAACTGTCTGTCAATTACCAAACTCATACCTCTTCCCCAATAATTGGGACATACTTATCTCAACTTCAACTTCACCCTAAAAAGTTAATCACCACAATTGTGATCTATATTACACCTGGTAATACACCTGCTAGCCTTGAAAACTTCTTATCCTGGCGTTCTTCCACATACACACAAGAAACCCTTATTTTGGGGGACTTCAACCTAGATTGGTTCACCTGTATATCAGAACCACCAAGTAATTAATAAATCTCCATGGCTACCAGCAGCTAGTCCAAATTCCAACTAGCTGTGATAAAAAGTCTAAAAGGGAATCCATCCTTGACTGGGTCCTAACAACCCCACATTGTACCCTCACACAGGCAGTCTCCCAGACACCTTAAGTGACCACAACAAAAAATACTTTATACATAGTAGAACAAGCATATGCAAAACTGCTAACTATATATCCACTAAAAACATAAAATTCTCTCCTGAGGTCCTCAACACTTTACTTTGTAACTGTGACTGGACCCCCCTAAAAACCCTCCCACTTAACCAGGCTGTAGCATATTTCAACAAAACATTTCTACAACACTTAGACACTGTCGCTCCATTGCGCAAAATCATGGTTAGAAGCTCTACAAACCCCTGGCTCAGTAAAGAAATCAAACAAATCCTCAAGTCCAGAGACACTGCCTGGCTTTACCATCAAAAAAACAAAGAAACACAAAGCCTAACTAAGTACCAAGAACTGCACAACCATGCAAAAAATGCATTAGGCTGGACAAAAAAATCCTACTACACAACTAAAATACCAACACAACACGCAAAAATTTTGGAAAAATGTAAACCAGCTACTGAAATCCATCCAAAAGGCTACCCCCAAACCAACCATCCCTGACACTAAAGTTCCCATCAAAACACAATTCAACTCTCACTTTGTGAGCTCAGTTCTATCCTTAGTATCACAGGACAGTTCCTTCTTCACTATCCCCCCCCAACACAAACACTAATATAAGCTTTACCCTCAAAACAGTTTTCACCACTTCAATCAAAAGCATACTCTCCAAACTAAAAAAAGTCATCAACAGCAGCCGACCTACTCCCCAGCTATTTCTTGGAACTCACAACAGATGCTATTGCAGTCTCCACTCTCATAAACATATCAATTGTTGAAAACTATGTTCCCAAACTGTGGAAAATATCCTATGTTACACCCATATACAAAGGCGGGACCTCCACTGAATTTAATAACTACAGACCCATTTGCTTTACTCTCCCCCCTGGCCAAAATCCTAGAAAATTGCATCCATACCCAGATGCTAAACTATCTCCTAGACAGCAACATCCTGTCAACTACTCAGCATGGTTTCAGACCTGCCCATAGTACCACTACAGCCCTCCTCTGCTTCACAGACACAGTAAACAGTCTCAAAAATGAAGGCCTACAAGTGTCAACTCTTTTTTTTTTATATGTCCAAAGCATTTGACACAGTCTCGCACCAAATCCTGCTAAACAAACTAAACCAATATCATCTATCAAATTCCACTCTTACCTGGTTCCAAAGCTACTTAACTGACAGGTACCAAGCTGTGAAATGGGAAAATTCTCTCTCTCCTCAGCTGCCCATAACTATAGGAGTTCCACAGGGTTTTATCTTAGGGCCACTACTATTCACAGTCTTCACAAATGACCTCCATACCGCCACACAGCATGCATCTATAATTCAGTATGCAGATGATACTACCTTAATCCGTGCTGCACAAAACATTCCCACCCTCCTGCAAACAACTCAACTAGCATTCTCTGATGTTCAAAACTACCTTACCAAAGCCCAACTTATCCTCAAACCAAAGAAAACTCAGCTTATGATTATAACCAGTTCTAACAAAAACACTAACAGTCAACTCACTATCTACTCCACAAATGCTATTCCAATTGCTCCAGTGGCACAGGCTAAGCTATTGGGAATAACTATAGACTCCCACCTAAAATTTGATAGTCATCTCAACTTAACTATTAAAAAAGTACATGCCAAACTGGGGTCACTCTACCGTATCAAACCATTTCTTACCAGCAACACAAGATCAGCCATTGCTCGCTCCCAGCTTCTATCCACCCTACTCTATGCATCTCCCATTCTGTCTAATCTCAACAAAACTGAACTAAACAAAATGGAAGCCTGCTATTACAGAATTTCCTGCTTTGCTGCAAATTGCTCATATAGAACTCATCACTGTACTGCTTTGAGACAGCTCCACTGGCTTGAACTGCCCAACCTCCTAACCTACAATCAGCTCTGCCTCTGTCATTCTATCTATTACCTCCCCAATAAGTGTCCTGCCCTCAAAATCCTAGTACATCATCACTCAGCCAAAAGGTCTCTTAGATCATCAAGCAAACTACTACTAGAAGTCACCAACAGCTACAATAGCTTTGGAGATGCACTATATAGTAGTTCAGTGGCTAATAAAATGGAACACTGTCCCCACTAGCATTCAAAACACATCATCCAAAGCCTCCTTTAAACACCTCATCAGGCAACATCTCAAGCAAAGTTGGCAGTGCCATGATTGCTCCCCAGGCTAGTGAAAGCGGATAACATATACATACTAAATCTAGAGCACTTGATAATAGTTTTCAATCTTACTCACAAACAATGGCTAATCTACAATGTATGTACTGTACCTATGTACTATGTATGTATTCTACCTATGTTCCAATTTTCAGCTGTACACCACAAATCTATTAATTACCTTTATTTTTAAAATTAATATTTTTTTGTTTGTTCTCTCCAATGTAACAGTTTATGTGCCGCATACCACTGTAAAAACATGTCTCTTGTAATTTGTGTGTATACTGATCATGTCTAAATAACTAAATGTGCCTGTAATTTTTCTTTGTGGAGCTTTTCTCCCCGGGCCTCTGCTGAAAAAGGGCCTTTTCGGCTCAGACACCCCCAGTTAACAAATGTAAAATAAAAAATACATAAATAAATAAATAAATAACAGATGCCAGAATCCACCACATCATGCATGCACTTAAGTCTCTCCACAACAGGTACAAGTATGACTCTGTCCGACTTGGACTATATGAAGAAAGACATGATTTATTTGCATTTGTTTACCGGGATGGTCCAGCTGGCCCAGATGTGCCTATTTTCAGTGGAGTCCTGGGGAAAAAAGCTTCACGTATAATACAGAATTTACATTACTAAAGACATTTAGTACATATTATTGGCAGCTTATACAACTGGTGAAAAAAACATTACATAAGTAACCATTCTCAAATCAAAGCTATTATACAAGCAATACAGAATATATATGAGACCATTCTATACGACTAGTTTTCAGCTAGCAAAATGTATATAGGCCATGACTGATCTCTAGGTATGACCCTAGCCCCAAGCAGCAAACTACCATCACCAAGAATGATACCACAATAACAAAAAATAATTGATTTCAACAATTGGCTTAGTTTCTGGTGTCATTCCAAGAGGATCCAGTATCTCTACGCCTGGGATGACATGCTTGACAGGCCTGGATTCTTTGCCAGAGATGGCCTCCACTTATCACCCCTGGGATTCAGGATTCTGACCAAGGTTCTTGCCTCCCCCATTGTGCCTTTTTTCGGCAATGTCCCAAAAGACAAATCTTCCAACATAAAAGATCTGACAAAAAGCAAATTGAAGTCATGCTGCTTAATGTTAGGAGTATTAACCTGAAAATATACTCACTGGAGGCTCTGCGCACTGGAAGATGCCAACATCTGTGCAGTCATGGAAACTTGGTTCAAGGTTGTGGAGAGCACACCCTGCCTTACCAGGCTGTACCTCATTCCATACATTCTGACCCCAAAATGATGTCAGGAAGACTAAGGGTGGTGGAGCTTCTATTTTCATTAAAGACAAGCACACTTCCAGATTGGATGCACTAGAACTACTCTAGGTGCAACTAACAAGTGGCAAGACACCCATCCAAGTTATAGCCAGTTACAGACCCCCCTCAATGACTCAGGACACCCACTCCTCCTACCTGGACCTACTTGACTCCATCAAGGTACCCCCTAACATGCTAATCCTTGGTGACTTCAACTACCCCACCATAGACTGGGTGAACTATCCCTGCTCTAATGCACTCACCCAATGATTCCTTGACTTCATCAGTTCTAACACACTAGACCAGCTTGTCTCATCCTCCACAAGGGGAGATAACATTGTAGACTTGGTTCTTACCAACATGGGCAACCGCTGCACCACCCCCATAGTAAGTTCTTCCCTGATGAGACCAGACCATCGGTCTGTCTCATTCAAAGTGTCTACCTGGAACCCCCCCCAGCAGTAACTAGACTAAAAAACTTCTCAAAAGCTGCCAACAACCTCCAAAGGTAAGGTATCAGTAGTTTCACCCCCCCAGAGGATGCAGAGAAATATGCTGAACAGTACGCCAGTGCAGTATACAAGCACCTGTACAACTGCATGAACTCAGCCATACCCATCACAACTAAAATCTGCTCCTCAAGGAAATACAAACCTATCTGGTAGATGCACTCTATCAACAGGCTTTACAACAAAAGGATGAAACTGTTGTCCAAGGGTAAAAAGGCACAAATTCCCAATTGGAAAAACTTCCTTCTTAGCCTCAACAAGCAAATTAGATAACTAGTGAAAACCTCCAAATCCAATTATGAATCAAAACTAGCCTTCAAAACAAAGGCTAACCACAAAGCCTTTTTCAGTAACATCACTAGCCTCCATGGCAAAGCCCAGGTTTGTTCACAATTAGTTCTTGACAGTACCACTCTTACATTGTTCCTGTTGACTTAGCCAAACTGCTTGCGGCCTGTCCCCCCCCCCCAAAGGCCCATCTGACATTTCTGATACTTCTCCCACACCTCACATCTCCATAGGTCAAGTGTTAAAGATCCTATCCGAGGCAAAGAACACAGCTTCCATGGGATCTGACAGTATCCCAGGCTGTATTCTGCACCATCTCTAGCAAGAACTAGCCTCTCCATTGAAAACCCTATTCAACCATAGCCTAAGTACAGGCTTCATTCCAGCAGAGTGGAGAATTGCCATTGTCATCCCTTTGCACAAAGGTAGTGCCACTAATGACCCTGGAAACTATCACCCCCATTTTCTTGACCAGGCTGATCTGTAAGGCCAAGGAGTGTATTAAGGACTTGGGCCATCTTCAAGCACTTGACCCCACCGAGTTCGGATTCATCAAGGGCAGATCTTGCCTGTTGAACCTGGTTGACTTTTTTGAGATAGGTCACCAAAGCACTGGAAGAGGGAAAGTCAGTACACACACAGCTTACCTTGACTTGGCCAAACCCTTTGACACAACCCCCCACTGGGACATCATCGAAAAGCTAACAACTTGGTGTAAATCCCTATCTCATCAGGTGGGTGACCAACTGGCTTAGTGATAGGACCCACAAGGTCAAAATAGGTGCCTCCACCCCTGACAGCAGACCTGTCACTAGTGGTGTTCCCCAGGGATCTGTCCTGGTACCGCTGCTCTTTGGCATCTACTTCTCAGAGGTCCGGGTAACGACAAAAGGCCTGAGACTGACCAAGTCTGCAACCGACTAAGTTGGGTGGTGTCATTCACTCCCCAAATGACATTAACATACAAGGGGGTCTCACAACAAAAAATGACTGGTGCCAAAGTCATGGTTGTAAGTTAAACAGAAAAAAATGCATCATCATACCATTCGGCAAAAACACAACCTCTACTGATTACCACATCAACGGCAACCCCTTAAGCTCACAACTTGTGGTGACAAACCTAGGTACACAGGTTGACAACAATGTCACATTCAACCATCATGTAGCAGCAGTGGTCAGAAAATCCTTTTACTTGGTTCATTCCATAAGTAAAGGGATTGCATCCAGAAAAAAGGATGTCACTCTACTTGGTATTGTACATATTGCTCAGAGGATGTGTGTCCCGCCTACAAGGTATTCTGTGACCCTGCTGTACTACAGATGCTCCATATCCACAAGTCTAACTCCTTGCGCATTACCCAATCAAAAGGCCTAAATGTAATACAGTAGACTTCCTCTTACGCAGTCTCGCTGGGACCAGACCTTAGGCTGGATAAATGAATGGCTGGTTAATCAGAAAAAGCATATAAAATAGCATTTTTATAGGTTATAAATCAGCTAGAACAACAGAATTTGTGTTCGTATGCATTTTTCTAATGAATATGAAGTCTAAAACTCAAATGTCTATCACTTAGCCCAAAGGAAGTGAAAATGTCTATTGTCTTTTGCTACGGCAGAAATATGATAGCTGGTTAAAAAGGACAGTTAAAGAAAAGCCAGATAAGAGGGAGTCTACTGTATGTGACATTAACAAAACTTGCTGGAGAGACAGGTTTGTCTCCCAGAGGCTGCCGTGTCTTTGGAATAGACTCCCCATACACGTTGAAGTACATTACTGTCCCTCTTCAAGCGCAGCTTTGATGAGTGGATGGAAACCACAAATCTGTCCCAGGGATTCCACCTGTGTCCCTCAATGACAGGTGCTGATTGTGGTTTCTTTCTTGAGGATAAACTCTTGGCTATGCTTGTAAGGGCCCCAAGGCTATTAGCCTAGTAATTGCCTAAGACCCTATGATATTTGTGGTAGTACGAGGCTACTGGCAAGAGGAGGAGGATTATGCTGGCATGTATTTACATTCCACCTAAAACAGCTTAAGCAATGTTGGGAGTGAAATAATCAGCTTTCAGCAGGGAATATTACTTATAGGTGGGGACTGGAATTTGATTTGCAACAGTGTGGATGTACCTGGAGGACCTAGAAGGGTAATGTAACAAAACACGATAAATTTCTGTAGAAATTTATGAAAATATTTGTTACGGAAGACATGAATTTAGTACTAGGAATGCTGACTGAACTTTCGTACTATTCTCCAATATACAACTGGGCTAGACTAGACAAATTATATTTCTCAAGACCATGTGCATTTAATTGGAAGCTTTGACACACATCCAATAAGTATTTCAGATCATGTGCCAATAACAACCAAGATAAAAATGCAGAGTAATAAAGTAAAAATAAGACAATGGCACTTCCTCACCTAGCTGTTGTGGAATGGGTAGTGGAAATTATTTGAGAGTTATTAGGGTTGACAGAAATTTCTTCAGAAGTTATAGCTGCTGAGTTGGACAAAATGAAAGTGGAATTTAAAAATACGGCAGAAATAAAAGAAAGAGAAGGTTATAAATTAACAGGAATTATTTAGAGGGGCTAATAAAGGTTAAAGTATTGCAGATTAAGGGAAATTTCAAAGAAGAAATGGCACAACTGCAGACTGCTAGACAAAATAACGGAGTATATGGATAATATGCATACGTTTCGAAAGACTGCTGTTAAGCAACTGTTTTTTGGTAACTCCAGAGCACAAAAACTTTTAGCACAATGACTTGGGCAACAGAATGTAGAAGGGGTTATTGCCAAAAAAAATAAATAAATCAGAGATCCTCTAGAGGAATAGGAGATATTTTGGTAATTTCTTGCAAAATGTGTATAAAACAGAAATACGTATATAAAAAAAGTTGAGTCAAGACTGCTTTTCATTTTTCTTCCTATTCTTGCCCTTTTCTACCCTCACGTCTCTCGCTCTTGCCTGACCACTTTCGCTTTCAACCTCACATAATGCCTTGCAGCATTTAGAACTCCCCCGCTGGCATCTGCACCTTCTCCATTAACCTGGTTTTCCTGACTGCACACAGTTAGCTTGGTGATGCACAGTGGCAGCTAAAATTAATTTTTGCTGTTATCCTACTATACTTCAACCTGTTTATGTATTTTTAATCTACTCTAGAGACTGTGACAAGAACATGCATGTTCACCTAGTTAGAGTTGCTTTAAACTGTACAAGCAGTGCTGCCTAGTTTGTGATGCACAGCAGCAGCTAAAACTTATGCCTTTCTAGTCATCATTCTATTTCAACCTTGCATCTCATGGTTTGTTTTAGTATGCATGTCTCACCTAGGTAGACTTGCTTTAAACAGTACATGCAGCACTGCCTAGTTTGTTTAGCTCCAATTGGATCTGCCTATGTTTTCCGGTAGTGTCAACCACCAGCTTTCTCTTTAAATTACATTTGAATTTTTGATAATCCGTGACTGTAATACCTGTATGACAGTAGCTGCTCTAGTGTTGTACACTCTATGCTCTTTCTTTAAATTACATTTGAATTTTGGGTAATCAGTATCAGTAATACTTGTATGAGAGTGGCTGCTCTAGCGTTGTACATTCTGTGGTGTCCTGATAACTCTTGAGCCTCCTGGCTGTGATAAGATCTGCACCTAAAACAAGGAGCCACCTGGGTATATCACGGACCCACTTCCATGTATTACAAGTCACCTCCAAATCTGTTAGTGGTCTGATACTGCTAGCTTGAATTTGGCTGCTTTACCCCAGGCTTTTTAGTTTGATTTGGTCACACACTGAGCTTGGCAAGCTCAAATCTCCCTATATTTCAAAGATTCTATTACTACAATGTTTCTGCCATAACAGCAATTGCCCCCCACCCCCCAATCATTTAATCGCTAAACCAAGATACATTCCAGCTGCTCTGTATCCTGGTATCAGGGCTATCACTGTCCATGAGAAACAACTTAGTGGTTGATATTTTAGCAGTGTTTCCCTAATGCAGCCATTGACACTTATGGTGGACAAGTATTCTGTCATCTCCATTGTATAGCCAGTAAATCCGCTGTTATTGACTATCAATCTAACTTAACATCACTGTTTTAGAAGCAGAAGCTTACAGTCAGTTTAACTGCTGTTATTAGAGCTTTATAATCATGCACACTGGACTCAAGGACTATGCAAACATATTTAACCGCTGTTAATTCCTAACTCATACAAACTGTAGTAGAATCTTGTGCAGTACTGTACACTGCTTGTTGCTGAAATTTTGCTTGCACTGTTGTATTTTATCTTGTGTACTATTCTTTTCTCTTATTGCATGTGCTGCTCTTTCTGCTCCCATACCTTTCTCTAACCTTGCTAACAGTGGTGGTAACGTCCTCCTCCATATTTGCCCCACTTCTGCCTTCTCTCCTCGACCTCTTCCACCTGCCTATACTGCAAACTGTACAACTCATAGGAATACCTAACCTCTACACACTAGATGTTTTCTACCATACTCTCTCCACTCACCTCCTCTCTGCCTATCCTGTACGACTGAAAACCTGCTCTACCTCCATTCACAAACTTACCTCTCCCCTCGCCACTCTGTTTTTAGGTTGAAAACCCTGGCTAAAAGGACTATATTTCAAGTGCTGTAGCATCCTCTTCAGAGACCTGAGCATCTAAACGCACCTGGCCATAACAGCCCTCCCAGCAACAGTTAACCTTTCAAATGTTTATGTTCACCCTAAGTTACTCTGTACCAGATTTATAGCTACGTAATAGGAGTCCTGTCCATCACCAAACAATGCCAACTGCACTGTCTCCCCCCCTCCCGCTCTTGCTCTGGCTTACAAACTCCCCTCCCCTCTGTTCTTTTAAATATCCTACTGCCTACCTAAGGCCACCTACATCTGTATTAACTTTACCTTCACAGGATACACTGTTACAATCTATTCTATATTCTCTTGCTCTCTCTCTCTTACACTTACAATGTCTATACTTACCCTGTTTGGGGTTCACTGATCGCTACATAGCGGTGTCAATGTTCAACCAGCTATGCTTGGGATTACTCTGCTCCCCTACCCCCATTCCCACCCCCCTTTCATTAGATTTGTACACAATGACCACTGCCACCACTGCACATAGGCAAATCAGAACTCACCAACAAATTAAACACCTTTCAGCCACTCCCACCTACCTTAACACACATTCCACAACCCCTTCAACTAACGCTCTTAACATAGGTTCATAGGATGATACTAGACATTGGCCTGGAGGCCCTTATAAACCTAGGCAAGAATTTCCCCCATGTTCCTCAAAGTCAGCACCTGTTTCCCCTGTCCAGCAGGGATATAGGTGGGATCCCAAGGGTGCATTTTCTGTTTCCCATCCAGTCATCCAGGTTCCTCTTAAAGAAGGCTAGAGAATTATTCCACTTGACATGGAGAAGTCTATTCCACAAAAGGGGGAGTCTTTGGGACACGCATCTATCCTACCAACAAGTTCTATTAATGTCACAGACAAGGTTAAGGCCCTGCAAGCAGGATACATGAGTGGTGTTTGACTTGTGGATATGCAGCAACTCCATCAAAGCTGGGTCAGAGATGGCCTTGTATGCCAGACACAGATCACCTCTGAGCAGTTTGTATGAGACAGAGTAGAGTGGGCAGGGCTTTTCACCTACCTGTATAGGGTAGGTGTTGAAGGCCCTGGATTTTCCTGTGAGGAACCTCTGTGGTCTCTCCAGCTGCTGCATGTGCTTGGCAAGGTACATGACGAAGGGGGCACTGTACTCAATAATAGGTCTGATAAGGGATGAGTACAGGGATATTATGGCCTTGTTCCTGGATGAAATACTCTTATTTATGATGTGGGTCATGTAGAAAGTCTTCCGTACAACGGAGGCAATGCGGTGGCCAAAAGTCAGGTTGCTATCAACCTAGGTGCTCAAGTCCCTCACGAATAATGGTGTGCTTATTACATTGTTATTAATGTGATAATTAGTGGGGATGCCATTTTCCCCAAATTAGATAATGATGCATTTCTTGGCATTCAGTTTGAGGCCATACTTCTGGCACCAGTCATTAGTTTGGGTAAGGCCCTCTTGGAGGATGTTCACATCACTAGGGGAATTTAAGAAAGTGCCCAGTTTGCAGTCATCTGCAAACTTGGTCAACACAGACCACTGCTTTTGGCTTGCACCTCAGAAATGTATATCCCAAAGAGCAGAGACCCCAAGTCCGATCCTTGGGGTACACCGCTCATTAGTGGTCTACTACTAAAGGTAGCTTCCCCTATTTTGACTTAGTGGGTTCTATCAGTGAGCCAGTAAGCTACCCATCTGATAACATACGGGTTGATGCCTAGCTGGGAGAATTTATCTATTATGCCCGAGTAGGGAATAATGTCGAAGGCTTTGGCTAGGTCAAGGTAGGTGGTATGCACACAGCCTTCCCATCGTCCATGACTTTGGCGACTGTTTCTAATAAGTCAACCAAGTTTAACAGGTATGATCTCCCTTTGACAAAATCAAACTGTGTAGGGTCAAGCGTATGGAGGTTGCCAATATCCCTGTTTATAAGGTCCTTGATAATGTGCTCCATGGCCTTGCATATCAAGCTAGTTAGGCTGATGAGCCTGTAACTGCCTGGGTCAGTGATGCCCCACCTTTGTGTAGAGGAATGACAGTGGCTGTCCTCCATTCAGCTGGGATGAAGCTGGTGCTCAGGCTTTGGTTGAATAGGGTGAGTAATGGAGCTGAGAGCTCATGCCCAAGTTCATGTTGGATACAGCCAGGGATGTTATCAGGTCCCATGGAGACTGTACTTTTTGTCTTTCAGAGGGCATTAAAGACCTGTTCCCTGGTGATGGGGGGTAGGTGGTGCTGGGGATATCCTGGTTTACTGATGGGGGACAGGGGTTGAAGTATTTACTGAACCTGTCTGCCAGCAGGTTGGCTAAATCTATGGCTTTTGTGTATGTGGTGTTACTGACCACCAGTTCAAAGCAGATTTGGGTGTTACCTTTGAGATTGTGGACACATGTGAAGACGACCTTGTGATTGTCCTCAGTGGATGTGGCCAATTTGGACTCAAAGTTAGCCTTACAGGATTTCACCGGTGACCTTATTTTATTGTTCAAAGGAGAGATGGTTTCCAATTTGGCACCTGCTCTTTCTTGGTCCTGGACAGCAATTTTTTCCTTTCAATATAGAGTTTGTTTATTGCTGCTGTCCACCAGACAAGTTTTTTGGTCCTGTCAGGTATTGCTGAGTCCTTGGTGCAGGCTTGGACATTAGTGTTAGTTCCAAATGAAGGGATGGTGGCTGTGAAACTGCTTATGCCTGCTCTGAGAAGATTGTAGTCAGTTTTGGAAAAGTTTTTTTGTTTGACCCTGATTGGGAGGGGTCAGGGGAGCTGGTGACTTCAAAAGTGATCACTTTATGGTTGGATCGTACCAAGGAGGATGACATTTTCTAATTTCTCCATATATTTTGGGTTTCTAATACCATGACGGGAATGGACCCCATTCCTAAGTCAAAGTAAGATTAAAGTTCATGAAATTACTATTGCTTCAATCTTTGATGTCAGCCAAAATTGTTCTTCGGAGCACCCGCAATGTGCCCAGTAATGACTCCTCCTGCAATTCGTATGGGGTTACATGGATTGTTAATATATAAAATATGATTGTAAATTATTTTTTATAAGACACATTGCTCCTACTACTATTGGAACAGCCTGGGTATCCTTTCTTCCACATTGCTCTCGTTTCTGCCTGCAGATCCTGGTATTTTATGACCGTCTCTCTGTATGCAAGACACTTAGTCACCTGGTGTGGTGATTTCAATGATCAATGCTACTTTTGTCTTCTTTTCTTGAACCACTATATCCAATTTTCTAGCATCTATCTTTTGAACTGTTGGTAATGGGTGATCCCATGTGATATAAACTTCATTTTCTATGATGCTTTGTGTTTCATATTTCCAGAGTTTTTCAGTCACTTCAATATCATAATGTTTGCTCAATCCCTAGTGCAACAGTCTCGCCACATTATTATGCCTTTCAGTATACAGTCCCCCAACCAGTAACAAGGTGTGTGACTGTTTCCAGTTCAGTTTTACAAAACCTACATTTGTCTGTTTCTCGCACATGTTCTATGGACTTTGTAAACCAGCTTATATGTAGCCCACTATCTTGGGGTGCCAATATTAACCTTTAATTTCTTGGTTTGAATTTGCCTCTCCATAACCATTCCTGCATACTGTAGGGGGTACTACAGTGATATTTTCACCTCTCTTGGGGTGGTGTCAATCAGCTGATCCAATGCATTGGCACTGACAAAGTCGAGGAATCTCTGGGCATTCACGTGTGGGCTAGAATAGGTCTTCCACTCTGTGTTTGGGTAGTTGAAGTCACCCAGAATCAGGGTAAAAGGTTGAATCTTGATGGATTCAAGTAGGTTCAGATAGGTGGAATGGGCATCCTGAGTCATGGCTGGGGGTCTTGTAGCTAGCTATGATTTGAATAGATGCTTTGTCAACTATTAACTGCACTTGGAGTGACTCCTGTGTGTCATACTGTTTGACCAGCCTGGAGGGTGCATCTGTCTTTGATAAATACAAAAATTCCACCTTATTTGGCCTTGTAGCCCACCGTTTGGGGTCAAAGTATGGTATGATGAGTAACCTGGTAAGGCTGGGGTGCTCTCCACAGCTTTGAACCAGGTTTCAGTGACTGCACAAATGTCAGCATCCTTCAGGGCAAGTAACGCTTGCAATGAGTGCAGATTCATGCTAAGACTCCTAGTATTTAGTAGCATGACTTTGAAATTTTGTTTAAAATAATTATTCATGTTGGTAATTTTGTGCTCATGACTTTGCCTAAAAAAGGCACTATGGGAGAGGCAAGAGCCTTTGCCAGAAGCCTGATGCCCAGGGGAGATGGATGAAGCCATCTGTGGCAAAGCATTGTGGTCTGACAATCATGTCCTCCCACTCTGTCAGGTACTAGATTCTCTTGGAATGACACCAGAAACTAAGCCAATTGTTAAAGTCAATCCTTTTCTGTTTGTATTGAGGCATCATTCTGGGTGATGGTGGGATGCTATTTTAGGCTAGGGACATACTTGCCTGGGACACATTCAGTTAGTTGAATCATGTCTCTTCATACAGTCCAGAGAGGTACTTCTCAAATCATTCACACAAACATGGACTATGACAGAGTTGTAACAGTACCTGTTCTTAAGAGACATGAGTGCATGCATGATATGGCGTATTCTAGCACCTGACAAGCAACTTAATGTGACTTTCTCTTTGTCTAGCCTGGTGAGGGGCACATCTGTGTGTCTCATGATAGAGCCTCCTATGACTAGTATGTTGGGTTTGTGGCTGGGCCTTAGAGGCTGTGAGACACAGACATGTGTACTATGTATGATGCTTGGTGTTGTGGGCTGTGATGTGTGTGTTTTTGCCTCGGAGGTCTCTTTTGTTTAGTTATGTTTTTTGTTGAGAACCCCTGCATATGTAGGAGTGTGTTGTACAGATGAGGGTGGTGTTAGAGGTGTGGTGTTAACAATGTTTGTGCAGACAATCTTTTCAGTGCCAGAGGTACTGACTTCTGATTGAGACAGCAAGGATTCTTGGTTCTTAATGTAATTGCATCTCTCACATATTGTGTTCCTAAGGTGGTAGTAGTAGAGGGTTTTCTGTGTACACTGTCTCAGGATGCCCATACCAACCAGACTATCAGGAGAAACCAAAGGAAATTGTCCGCCCATGGTTAACAGAATTTGTGAAAGAAAGGTCAGGGATAGTACAGTGGGTACTATCTGAGGAGAGTACCTATAAGTGTGAGTTGTCTTTTGGTGTCCTGATAACTCTTGAGCCTCCTGGCTGTAATAAGATCTGCACCTAAAACAAGGAGCCACCTGGGTATATCACGGACCCACTTCCATGTATTACAAGTCACCTCCAACTCTGTTAGTGGTCTGATACTGCTAGCTTGAATTTGGCTGCTTTACCCCAGGCTTTTTAGTTTGATTTGGTCACACACTGAGCTTGGCAAGCTCAAATCTCCCTATATTTCAAAGATTCTATTACTACAATGTTTCTGCCATAACAGCAATTGCCCCCCCACCCCCCAATCATTTAATCGCTAAACCAAGATACATTCCAGCTGCTCTGTATCCTGGTATCAGGGCTATCACAGTCCATGAGAAACAACTTAGTGGTTGATATTTTAGCAGTGTTTCCCTAATGCAGCCATTGACACTTATGGTGGACAAGTATTCTGTCATCTCCATTGTATAGCCAGTAAATCCGCTGTTATTGACTATCAATCTAACTTAACATCACTGTTTTAGAGGCAGAAGCTTACAGTCAAGTTTAACTGCTGTTATTAGAGCTTTGTAATCATGCACACTGGACTCAAGGACTATGCAAACATATTTAACTGCTGTTAATTCCTAACTCATACAAACTGTAGTAGAATCTTGTGCAGTACTGTACACTGCTTGTTGCTGAAATTTTGCTTGCACTGTTGTATTTTATCTTGTGTACTATTCTTTTCTCTTATTGCATGTGCTGCTCTTTCTGCTCCCATACCTTTCTCTAACCTTGCTAACAGTGGTGGTAACGTCCTCCTCCATATTTGCCCCACTTCTGCCTTCTCTCCTCGACCTCTTCCACCTGCCTATACTGCAAACTGTACAACTCAGGAATACCTAACCTCTACACACTAGATGTTTTCTACCATACTCTCTCCACTCACCTCCTCTCTGCCTATCCTGTACGACTGAAAACCTGCTCTACCTCCATTCACAAACTTACCTCTCCCCTCGCCACTCTGTTTTTAGGTTGAAAACCCTGGCTAAAAGGACTATATTTCAAGTGCTGTAGCATCCTCTTCAGAGACCTGAGCATCTAAACGCACCTGGCCATAACAGCCCTCCCAGCAACAGTTAACCTTTCAAATGTTTATGTTCACCCTAAGTTACTCTGTACCAGATTTATAGCTACGTAATAGGAGTCCTGTCCATCACCAAACAATGCCAACTGCACTGTCTCCCCCCCTCCCGCTCTTGCTCTAGCTTACAAACTCCCCTCCCCTCTGTTCTTTTAAATATCCTACTGCCTACCTAAGGCCACCTACATCTGTATTAACTTTACCTTCACAGGATACTCTGTTACAATCTATTATATATTCTCTTGCTCTCTCTCTTACACTTACAATGTCTATACTTACCCTGTTTGGGGTTCACTGATCGCTACATAGTGGTGTCAATGTTCAACCCGCTATGCTTGGGATTACTCTGCTCCCCTACCCCCATTCCCACCCCCCTTTCATTAGATTTGTACACAATGACCACTGCCACCACTGCACATAGGCAAATCAGAACTCACCAACAATTAAACACCTTTCAGCCACTCCCACCTACCTTAACACACATTCCACAACCCCTTCAACTAACGCTCTTAACATAGGTTCATAGGATGATACTAGACATTGGCCTGGAGGCCCTTATAAACCTAGGCAAGAATTTCCCCCATGTTCCTCAAAGTCAGCACCTGTTTCCCCTGTCCAGCAGGGATATAGGTGGGATCCCAAGGGTGCATTTTCTGTTTCCCATCCAGTCATCCAGGTTCCTCTTAAAGAAGGCTAGAGAATTATTCCACTTGACATGGAGAAGTTTATTCCACAAAAGGGGGAGTCTTTGGGACACGCATCTATCCTACCAACAAGTTCTATTAATGTCACAGACAAGGTTAAGGCCCTGCAAGCAGGATACATGAGTGGTGTTTGACTTGTGGATATGCAGCAACTCCATCAAAGCTGGGTCAGAGATGGCCTTGTATGCCAGACACAGATCACCTCTGAGCAGTTTGTATGAGACAGAGTAGAGTGGGCAGGGCTTTTCACCTACCTGTATAGGATAGGTGTTGAAGGCCCTGGATTTTCCTGTGAGGAACCTCTGTGGTCTCTCCAGCTGCTGCATGTGCTTGGCAAGGTACATGACGAAGGGGGCACTGTACTCAATAATAGGTCTGATAAGGGATGAGTACAGGGATATTATGGCCTTGTTCCTGGATGAAATACTCTTATTTATGGTGTGGGTCATGTAGAAAGTCTTCTGTACAACGGAGGCAATGCGGTGGCCAAAAGTCAGGTTGCTATCAACCTAGGTGCTCAAGTCCCTCACGAATAATGGCGTGCTTATTACATTGTTATTAATGTGATAATTAGTGGGGATGCCATTTTCCCCAAATGAGATAATGATGCATTTCTTGGCATTCAGTTTGAGGCCATACTTCTGGCACCAGTCATTAGTTTGGGTAAGGCCCTCTTGGAGGATGTTCACATCACTAGGGGAATTTAAGAAAGTGCCCAGTTTGCAGTCATCTGCAAACTTGGTCAACACAGACCACTGCTTTTGGCTTGCACCTCAGAAATGTATATCCCAAACAGCAGAGGCCCCAAGTCCGATCCTTGGGGTACACCGCTCATTAGTGGTCTACTACTAAAGGTAGCTTCCCCTATTTTGACTTAGTGGGTTCTATCAGTGAGCCAGTAAGCTACCCATCTGATAACATACGGGTTGATGCCTAGCTGGGAGAATTTATCTATTATGCCCGAGTAGGGAATAATGTCGAAGGCTTTGGCTAGGTCAAGGTAGGTGGTATGCACACAGCCTTCCCATCGTCCATGACTTTGGCGACTGTTTCTAAGAAGTCAACCAAGTTTAACAGGTATGATCTCCCTTTGACAAAACCAAACTGTGTAGGGTCAAGCGTATGGAGGTTGCCAATATCCCTGTTTATAAGGTCCTTGATAATGTGCTCCATGGCCTTGCATATCAAGCTAGTTAGGCTTATGGGCCTGTAACTGCCTGGGTCAGTGATGCCCCACCTTTGTGTAGAGGAATGACAGTGGCTGTCCTCCATTCAGCTGGGATGAAGCTGGTGCTCAGGCTTTGGTTGAATAGGGTGAGTAATGGAGCTGAGAGCTCATGCCCAAGTTCATGTTGGATACAGCCAGGGATGTTATCAGGTCCCATGGAGACTGTACTTTTTGTCTTTCAGAGGGCATTAAAGACCTGTTCCCTGGTGATGGGGGGTAGGTGGTGCTGGGGATATCCTGGTTTACTGATGGGGGACAGGGGTTGAAGTATTTACTGAACCTGTCTGCCAGCAGGTTGGCTAAATCTATGGCTTTTGTGTATGTGGTGTTACTGACCACCAGTTCAAAGCAGATTTGGGTGTTACCTTTGAGATTGTGGACACATGTGAAGACGACCTTGTGATTGTCCTCAGTGGATGTGGCCAATTTGGACTCAAAGTTAGCCTTACAGGATTTCACCAGTGACCTTATTTTATTGTTCAAAGGAGAGATGGTTTCCAATTTGGCACCTGCTCTTTCTTGGTCCTGGACAGCAATTTTTTTCCTTTCAATATAGAGTTTGTTTATTGCTGCTGTCCACCAGACAAGTTTTTTGGTCCTGTCAGGTATTGCTGAGTCCTTGGTGCAGGCTTGGACGTTAGTGTTAGTTCCAAGTGAAGGGATGGTGGCTGTGAAACTGCTTATGCCTGCTCTGAGAAGATTGTAGTCAGTTTTGGAAAAGTTTTTTTGTTTGACCCTGATTGGGAGGGGTCAGGGGAGCTGGTGACTTCAAAAGTGATCACTTTATGGTTGGATCGTACCAAGGAGGATGACATTTTCTAATTTCTCCATATATTTTGGGTTTCTAATACCATGACGGGAATGGACCCCATTCCTAAGTCAAAGTAAGATTAAAGTTCATGAAATTACTATTGCTTCAATCTTTGATGTCAGCCAAAATTGTTCTTCGGAGCACCCATAATGTGCCCAGTAATGACTCCTCCTGCAATTCGTATGGGGTTACATGGATTGTTAATATATAAGATATGATTGTAAATTATTTTTTAGAAGACACATTGCTCCTACTACTATTGGAACAGCCTGGGTATCCTTTCTTCCACATTGCTCTCGTTTCTGCCTGCAGATCCTGGTATTTTATGACCGTCTCTCTGTATGCAAGACACTTAGTCACCTGGTGTGGTGATTTCAATGATCAATGCTACTTTTGTCTTCTTTTCTTGGACCACTATATCCAATTTTCTAGCATCTATCTTTTGAACTGTTGGTAATGGGTGATCCCATGTGATATAAACTTCATTTTCTATGATGCTTTGTGTTTCATATTTCCAGAGTTTTTCAGTCACTTCAATATCATAATGTTTGCTCAATCCCTAGTGCAACAGTCTCGCCACATTATTATGCCTTTCAGTATACAGTCCCCCAACCAGTAACAAGGTGTGTGACTGTTTCCAGTTCAGTTTTACAAAACCTACATTTGTCTGTTTCTCGCACATGTTCTATGGACTTTGTAAACCAGCTTATATGTAGCCCACTATCTTGGGCTGCCAATATTAACCTTTAATTTCTTGGTTTGAATTTGCCTCTCCATAACCATTCCTGCATACTGTAGGGGGTACTACAGTGATATTTTCACCTCTCTTGTGGTGGTGTCAATCAGCTGATCCAATGCATTGGCACTGACAAAGTCGAGGAATCTCTGGGCATTCACGTGTGGGCTAGAATAGGTCTTCCACTCTGTGTTTGGGTAGTTGAAGTCACCCAGAATCAGGGTAAAAGGTTGAATCTTGATGGATTCAAGTAGATTCAGATAGGTGGAATGGGCATCCTGAGTCATGGCTGGGGGTCTTGTAGCTAGCTATGATTTGAATAGATGCTTTGTCAACTATTAACTGCACTTGGAGTGACTCCTGTGTGTCATACTGTTTGACCAGCCTGGAGGGTGCATCTGTCTTTGATAAATACAAAAATTCCACCTTATTTGGCCTTGTAGCCCACCGTTTGGGGTCAAAGTATGGTATGATGAGTAACCTGGTAAGGCTGGGGTGCTCTCCACAGCTTTGAACCAGGTTTCAGTGACTGCACAAATGTCAGCATCCTTCAGGGCAAGTAGCAGCTTGCAATGAGTGCAGATTCATGCTAAGACTCCTAGTATTTAGTAGCATGACTTTGAAATTTTGTTTAAAATAATTATTCATGTTGGTAATTTTGTGCTCATGACTTTGCCTAAAAAAGGCACTATGGGAGAGGCAAGAGCCTTTGCCAGAAGCCTGATGCCCAGGGGAGATGGATGAAGCCATCTGTGGCAAAGCATTGTGGTCTGACAATCATGTCCTCCCACTCTGTCAGGTACTAGATTCTCTTGGAATGACACCAGAAACTAAGCCAATTGTTAAAGTCAATCCTTTTCTGTTTGTATTGAGGCATCATTCTGGGTGATGGTGGGATGCTATTTTAGGCTAGGGACATACTTGCCTGGGACACATTCAGTTAGTTGAATCATGTCTCTTCATACAGTCCAGAGAGGTACTTCTCAAGTCATTCACACAAACGGACTATGACAGAGTTGTAACAGTACCTGTTCTTAAGAGACATGAGTGCATGCATGATATGGCGTATTCTAGCACCTGACAAGCAACTTAATGTGACTTTCTCTTTGTCTAGCCTGGTGAGGGGCACATCTGTGTGTCTCATGATTGAGCCTCCTATGACTAGTATGTTGGGTTTGTGGCTGGGCCTTAGAGGCTGTGAGACACAGACATGTGTACTATGTATGATGCTTGGTGTTGTGGGCTGTGATGTGTGTGTTTTTGCCTCGGAGGTCTCTTTTGTTTAGTTATGTTTTTTGTTGAGAACCCCTGCATATGTAGGAGTGTGTTGTACAGATGAGGGTGGTGTTAGAGGTGTGGTGTTAACAATGTTTGTGCAGACAATCTTTTCAGTGCCAGAGGTACTGGCTTCTGATTGAGACAGCAAGGATTCTTGGTTCTTAATGTAATTTCATCTCTCACATATTGTGTTCCTAAGGTGGTAGTAGTAGAGGGTTTTCTGTGTACACTGTCTCAGGATGCCCATACCAACCAGACTATCAGGAGAAACCAAAGGAAATTGTCCGCCCATGGTTAACAGAATTTGTGAAAGAAAGGTCAGGGATAGTACAGTGGGTACTATCTGAGGAGAGTACCTATAAGTGTGAGTAGGGCTGGATTAAATCAATACAGTAGCTGCAGACGTGGGCCTCACTCCGGAGCTCTGGTAAGGGAAAAAATACAACCGAGATACCCCGCAAAGGGTTAAAACAGCGAAGCGGCGGTGCATGACAGGAAATCAAGCACAGACCCATGCAAATGCTGGGTTTAAATACCACAATAGAAACACTGGAATTGACCAATTAACTCTTGTCCCTGAGCTCTAAACTCAATACCCTATGCCAGACCAGTTCCGACCAGTTCACTTACTCCCACTAAGTTCAGGCAGGCCCTGGCCAACACTAGCTGGCATAGCAGGAAACACATGAATCACACAAACAGATCTAGATATAGAAAAACCTATTACCAGACTATGCTAAAGATATTTAAACTCTGTTTAGGTTGATTTAACACAGGAGAACAGATGCACACAAATATAACAGTAGCAAACAAGAGCAAAGTGATTTAAACAATTTAACCAATTAACCAAAAAAATAAGTTTAAAACTGAGCCCTGTTCCAGAAGTCTTCAGACAGGTTCCAACTGCAAACTCTTGCCACTAGGGTGCAGGGGAACCTTCGCCAAAAAAGAAGGCCTGGATTACTGCTCAAGTTATACAAACAGATCTAGATTCAGCATGTATGAATCTAGTCTATGCTATAGAAAACAAGGTGCACCAATTTCAGAAAGAAACCGTTCAAATAAGCAGGCACAATAAGCCTTCATACAGCAATTCCCAGCTCAGAAGTGCAGAATCTACCATCTTCTCTCACAGGAGTGTATTCCACAAACCTTCAAAATGTAAAATAACTGGCCTGAAGCCCAAGTGCTTAAACCAGAACTAAGACACTTTCAGAATAACAGAAACTAAGCCTTCAACCAGCAATTCCCAACTTAGAAGGATGTAAGCTACCTCTCCTACCACAAGAGTGTAGACCACAAACCTTAATGTAAAACAACTGGCCTGAAGCCCAAGTGTTTAAACCAAAAGGCTTAGCATAAGTTACAATTTTATCAGGCTACTAACAAGCAGTAATAAATGCAACAGAATAAATGCAATTGAGTACTTTTAACAACCAGCAAAAGCAAAATAAAGTAGGAAGAAACACAAATACAGTAAAAGCAGATTAATAAAGTGCATTTTTTTAGGTTACACAGGAAGGGATGAAACAAGATAATTCAAGGTTGAGAAACTAAGGGGTGGGTCTTCCCAAATGATCTCTCTCTACCCAGTAGAATGAGCTGATGAGAGGGTACTGGGAAGAGTGTTCAAAATGAGATTTATAGTAGAGGTGTGAAACTCATAAGCCACCAAATTTAAGAACGCAACAAGGACTGGGTGGGTGGGAGAGGGAAGAATGCAGTCAGAGATGAGTGATATTCAGAGCAATGCAGACCACAAACACTTCAGCTAAACACAGATTTCTAAATAAAATAGCAATGCTGTTTCTCAGCTCCCCCACTAATTATCTGATGCTATTCACAGTTTGCAAAGGAATTCAACTTTTTTTTAACTGACCCTAGCCAAGAACTCTTAAAACTCCAACAGAACAGAAAACTTAAAACAAATGTAATACTAGAATAAGATACAAAACATTAGTGATCAAACCCTAAAAAACAACCTGTACAAACACAATCGACCAACTACTCAAATCCCCCACTCATTACTAACCAATCACTAACTACCACCACACGCATCTCTAAAGTGCCACCTTAGCTTCGCTACAGAAAGCCCAGCTTAATTTAACTCTCTCTCTCTATTAACATTCTTAACCCCCTGTAGTTCTATTACATAATACTACCACACTAATCCCATACCTCCACCTAATGCTACTAACACTAACATTACTGATGCAACACCTTTAAACCTCCACATTTACCCCTCCATCTTTCACATAGCTCTCTCACCATATCCCATTCACCCCACTAGCAACATACCAAACTAAAACTATCCATAACATACCACTTATATATTACCAACATCTGCCAGGCTGAGTAAGGAGAAAGTTATGGTCAGTTGCTTATCAGGGGGCTAAGATCCACCACATTGTGCATAGACTCAGGCCATTAGACCACAATTACCAATATGACTCCATCATAGTCCATGTGGGAGTAAATGGAATGAGATAGACCTCCCTTGCCTATATGAAGAGAGACATCATGAAGCTCTCGGAATATGTGTCTCAGGCTGGTCAGCCTAGCACTGAGCAGCATTTTACCTTCTGCAAGGATGATGCCACAGTATGAACAAAAGATTACTGACTTCAATAACTGGCTTAGTTTCTGGTGTCATTCTAAAAGGGTGCAATATTTGTCAGCATGGAATGAGATGGTCAACAGACCACGCTGCCTTGCCAGGGACAGTCTGAGCCGCTCCCCTCTAGGCTTTAACATTGTCTTCCTCCATAGTGCCTTTTTTAGGCAATGCCAAACTGAAAGTACTTCTGACATAGCAAACCAAAACCAAGAATATCTAAAAGTATTACTGCTCAATGCAAGAAGTCTAAACAAAAAACTCTAATCCCTAAAAGCTCTCTTTACTTTAGAGAATGCTGATGTCTGTGAGGTCACTGAGACATGGTTTAAAGCCACGGAGAGCACATCAACTGCGCAAGGTTATAATGCCTTCCACACATTTATGCCAGTTACTTCACAGCCAGGGACTATAAGTGGAGGTGTCTCTATTTACATCAAAAATAAATATACTGAAAGGCTGGTCAAACAGGACAATGCACTTCAGCAGCTCCATGTTCGAATCACCATAGGTAAAATCCACTACTACTGCCTTGCAAGATATAGGTACCCCCTCTATGACCCAGGAAACCCATACTATGTATTTAAACTTAGTAGAAACACTAACCATCCAATCCCATACTGCACTCATGGATGACTAATTACCCAAATATAAAATGCAAATCCCACATGACACCAAACATACATACACAGATTCCTGGATTTTGTATACACAAACTTCCTGGACCAGATAATCAATACACCAACTAGGGGTGCAACCATACTGGATCTGTCCCTCACTAATATGGGAGACTGCTGCACACCCCCTACTGTTATGCCTTCCCTGGTAAGGTCAGACCACAAAATGGTCTCCTTTGATGAAAAAATAAAACCTGGACCCCACGAAAACCTGGAATATTCAGGAACTATATTCTAAGGCTACCCTCCTGCTATTAAGTGAGAACCTAGCAAACTTTCAAGCCCCCCATAAAACCTGAGAACACTTCTGCCCATGCAGAACTGTTCACAAAAACCTATACAAGCATGTTAATAGCTGCACAGAGACAGCTGTACCCACCAGGAAGAAGTACAGAACTAACTCAAAAAAGAAGCCACCCTGTTGGAATCACAAAACTCAATTGGCTGCATAACAGGAGGAAGACAATCATAGCAAAAATTAGGAGGTGCAGCACCCAGCAGGATAAAAGCACTCTCAAACTAAACAAATAACTCAGAGGACAAAAAGTCTAATAAAGCCAACTTTGAGGTAAGTTTGGCCTCCCAGGCCAAGGACAACCACAAAGCATCTTTAGCTATGTCCGAAACCTCAAAAGCAATACACAGTTGTGTGCAGAGCTCACTGTAAATGGAGCCACCTATACGGAGCCAAAATATATAGTAAACCTCCTGGCTGATAAATTCAGCTCCAACTTTACTCCTCTCTCCCCCTCAACCTTCCTCAGGAAACATCATCAAATGTAACTCCCCCTACTATCACAGGTCCTAAATGCTCTCTAAAGACCAAGAACACTGCATCAATGGGCCCAGACAATATCCCAGGATGCCTTCTAAATAGCATGAAACATGATTTATCAGGGCCTTTGGAATTACTATTTAACTGTAGCCTCCAAACAGGCTTTGTGCTTCATGAACAGAGAAAGGCAACAGTCATCTTTCTGCACAAAGGTGGGCCATCTACAAACCCTGGAAACTACAGACCAAAAAGTTTCACTAGGCTTATATGTAAAGCCATGGAAAGAATCATGGAGATGATCAACAGAGATATAGCAAACCTCCAGACACTGGACCCAACTCAGTTTGGTTTTGTTAAGGGTAGATCATGCCTTCTCAACCTGGTGGACATCTCTGAAAAGGTCACCAAAGCAAGAGATGCAGGCAGAATCATTCACACTGCCTACCTTAATCTGCCCAAGGCATTTGACACAATACCCCACTCGGGTATTGTTGACAAACTCAAGAGGTTAGGTGCAAAACCTGTATGTCACCCAGTGGATATCCAACTGGCTCACAGACAAGACCCAGGAAGTTAGAATTGGGGAGTCCACCTCTACAAAGAGGCCAGTCAAAAGTGGAGTCCCTCAGGGATCAGTCCTTGGACCGCTCTTTTTTGGCATTTACTTCTCAGAAGTCAAGCCAATGTCAGTGGTCTCTGGCTGACTAAATTTGCAGATGATTGCAAATTAGGAGCTGTCATTGAATCTCACGCTGACACAAACTGGTGTCAGAGCTATGGACTAAAACTAAATGCCAAGAAATGCATAACACTATCTTTTGGGAAGTCATCCATCCCTCCTTTCATATTGACAACACACCCCTTAGAGATGACCCAGTAGTCAGGGACCTGAGGACACGCACAGATAAGTAATCTAGCCTTTGATCACCACATGACTACAGGCAAGGAAATCCTTCTATACTGTGCAACTTAAAAACAAATGTATGGCATCTAAGTCCAAGGAAGTCACTGTTCCACTGTATTCAGCATTCATAAGACCTATCATTGAGTACAATGCCCTCTTTGGTATGTACCTAACCAGGCATATCCAACAGTCAGAATGGCCACAGAAGTTCCTCACAAAAAATACAGGGTGTAAGTAATGTGTCCTCTGCAGACCGCCTCAAGGCCCTATCCCTGTATTCAGTCTCCTACAGGCTTTTGAGGGGAAATACATGCCTGGCATACAGGGCATTCTCAGACCCCACTCTGTTTTACTGGTATGCAGGAAGTCCACCAAACAGCACCAGAAATACCTGTTCTATAGACTTAAACCTTGCCTGTGAAATAAATAGGACCTGCAAGAAAGAGAGGTATCCCAGAGACTACCTCTTCTATGGAATGGGCACCCCATGCATGTGGAACAGAGTTCCTCCCTAACCCAATTCAAGTGCAACTTGGAGAATTGGATGGGAAACCAGAAATTCATCCCTGGTTTAGCACCTGTCTCTAATGGGCACAGGTAACCTGTAAATGGTTCATTTCCCAGGCCCATGCTTACACTTTTCAAGGGCATCAGAACTTAGAGATTTGGGATGCATGACTAGACTTATAAAGGCCCTTGTGGTCATTAGCCTAGTACACAACTATGACCCTATGAAACCATGTTAGGAGATTTCAATATTGATAGGCTAACATCCAACTCCTCCAAGCCTACAAACTTCATCAACCTCCATGGGTTTTCTCAACTTATCCAAGCCCCAACTAGAGTCGATAAAGCAACAGAGAGAAAAATCAATACTCGACTGGATATCGTCAAACAGACAAGACAAAATTAGTATCTCAGGCTGTCTCCCAGACAGCCTGTGTGGCCACTTACCAACCTATTTAATCAGAAGTCAAACTATCTAGGAAAATCCACCACTTATCAAATACATAGTAAGAAATCTTTTAATCCCAACAATTGTATTGCTGCTCTAGCAAGATGCAACTGGTACCCCTTGAGAACACTTGACCTAGATGATGCTGTATCCTACTTTAAAACAACATTCCTCAACATACTAGACCACCCTGCACACCCCAGGATCATTAGAATTAAAGCCGACTACACCCCCTGGTTACCTAAAGACTAGATTTCTACTACATAACCGGGACAAAACCTGAGGAAACTGGAAGAAAACCGGTACCCCTACTGACAAACAATATCTTGAGCTTAGAAATAAGGCAAAGAAAATGATTAAAGGAGACAAAACAATCATAACATTCAAAATAGATGATATACCAATACTAAAAAAATTTCGTCTACCATCAACAAAGTACTCCGTCTAGGTAAACATGGCAGCCCTGCCCCTGCAACAACTGACAGCTCAACAAACATAACTCAGTTCAACAAGTTGTTTACTGATGCCATCCTAGCTCCAGCTGACTCTCAAAAGCCTGCTAGTTCTACCAGGTCACCCAAAAACACTACTACTAAACCAAGCTTCTCACTGCAACCTGTCCCCATCTCCACTCTTAAAAAAGATGCTTAATGAATTAAAACCCATAACTCTCTCTACAGACAGACTACCGGCTGAATTCTTAAAGATTGCCACTAATGCAAGTGGATATCCTGTAACAATTTTCATTAATCGCTCTATAGCTGAAAACCTAGTCCCCCACCTCTGGAACATTTCCTAAATCACTGCACAAAGAGGGCAACTCCAAAGAACTAACCAACTACCAATCAATTGCCATAGTCTCCCCCTCTCCAAAATCCTTGAAAGGAGTCTGCACACACAAATCATGACATTCCTAAACTCTTATAATCTACTCAGAAATACACAACATGGTTTTAGCCCATCACATAGCACTACTACAGCCCTTATGTCTTTCACACAGTCAACAACCCCAGAAAAAATTAAAAATGCGTCTCAGCTATATTCTTAGACCTTTCCAAGGCCTTTGACATGGTTAATGATAAACTCGTCATTACTTTCTCAGAATTAAATTTAAGCTCACCCACCATTTCCTGGTTTAGCCCTTACCTAACAGGCAGACAGCAGGTAGTCAGATGGCACCAGGAACTCTCTCCTTTACTACCAGTCATAATAGGAGTCGCACAAGGTTCCACTCTTGCTCCACTGCTCTTTTCTGTTTTCACTAATAACCTACATATTGCCACACTTCATGCTTCTGTCATCCAATCCATACTAATCCGAGCCTCCTCCTCTCCCCAGGCACTGCTACAACAAACACACTCCTCCTTTCTAGCTGTTGAAAGATGTCGCTCTGAATCACTACTGATATTAAATCCCAATAAAACTCAGCTTCTAATCTTTCCACTCACAGCATTCTACTCAACATTACATTTAACATCACCTCCAGTGATAACACAGTCATATCCTCCTGTCAATCACACCAAACTGCTAGGGGCTGTAATCGACAGCAACATGAAGTCTGAAAAACTTACCATGCTACACAGAAACAAACAGTTCCTAACTGCCTCCACCAGAGCCACTATTGCACATACCCATCTCATCTCTACTCTTTAGTATGCCTCATCAATCTTGACTAATTTCAGAAAATCTGACCTTTCCAATCTACAAGCATGTTATAATAAAAGTGCCAAATTTGCAACCGCTATCCCTCTCAGATCACACCACTGCACCCCCCTTAAAACACTCAATTGGCTGGAACTTCCCCATCTCATTCTTTATAATCAACTTATACCCTGATTTATCTCAAACTTCCTACCACTCTATTACTAATTTCCTCTCTCCCAGCACTTTGTTACTCCCACTAATACACTAATGTAGCACATCCCTTCTGTATCAGACTCTTACTAGCCCCACTTCCCTCCTTCCTATGCCAACTTGTATTATATCCTTAGCCTTAAAATCTGCCTACTGCAACCTGGCTCTGTAATTGTTACAGTCCTGATTAATCTTTAGAATACCTACTGCTCACTTCGAACTCGCTCTCTCAGTACGTTACTTCCTCACTAATGTACCCTTTCCCCTCTCTCTCCTACTTTCATTAACCCCTCACCCCTCCTCTTATATTAACTTCTATTACATCCTTAACTTTGAGGCCCTGCAAATCTGCATGGTACAATAAATCTGTAATTATTCACAAATTAAAACATATATAAATTGCTATAAGTCAGAAATTATATACTTTATGCAAATGTATCTAGCTTTTGCATTGTTAATGACTATTATACTACTGTATACTGTTACTATGTATTTAAAATGTCTTATGTAAACAAAACTTACAGATGAAAAATTATATACTGTATTAGGGACTTCTCTCCCCAGGCCTCCACTGAAAATTGACCTGTGCCCAGTTGGACTTTCCCAGTAAACAAATGCAAAAGAAATAAATTAAAAAAAAAATACAAGAAATGGAAATATTTACAGAAGACTTAAGCATACCAAGATTAGAGGTAGATGAGGCTGAAAAATTAACAGTTAAGACAGCAGGAAACTAGATGAAATGGTGATGTACAAATCAATTTGCAGTAAAGTCTCCAGGAACAGATGGTATTCCTGTGAAGTTTGGAAGCTAAAAATGAATACAGTAATACAGATCTGGAAACCTTTGTTTAACAATATTTTAAAAGATGGGGAAAGACCAACATCCTGGAAGGAAGCTGTGGGGGCTGTAATACTTAAGACGGTAAAGACCCATCAGACCCAGCTTCATATAGCCTATTTCTTTTCTAAGCCATGGATATAAAGTGCTTATGTCTATAGCAGTCAAATGACATGGTGAAAGTGTTGCCAAAATTGACAGACATGGATCAATCTGGTTTTGTGGAGGAGAGGCAAACATTTGACAGCATTACTAGATCAATGATGATCTAGAGGGAAGACGAGTATTAGAAAATGCCACTGTTGGTGGTGGGTCTTGACGCAGAGAAAGCATTTGACAGAGTAAGCAGGGCAATGGAAGCATTTACATTTCCTGATACAATAATGTTAATTAGGACATATGCGGGATCAGAAGCAAAAATTGAAGTGTGAGGGCTCCTGTCTGACAAGTTGTGTTTTAACAGAGGAACTAGGCAGGGTTGTCCTCTTTCCTCTTTATTTGCTTTATTTTTTTTGCCAATAACTCTAAATACAAGGTCAGAAATTCAAGGATATAATTGCTATGGTAATCAACAGCAGCTGATAAAACCAAAAATGAACATCTTCAGGCGGTTTCGAATCTTTTGGAACTATAAAATTAATGAAGATATAACAGACTATAGCTACAAACTACACACCAATACATGAATATGTCCATCAATACCCATACTTATGGTGACATGATAAAATGAAGTATTTAGGAGTATGGATTAAAAAGATTATGAAATGGCAACTACCAATATGTGGGAAAAGACTAAACAAAAGATGACTCAAAAAATGAGAAACTTGAAGCTTGTTTATGGATATGGAGAGTAAGATGCAAGTAGTGAAAATGTTTTCAGGCCCTTTAGTTTTATATACAGATCAGGCATATTTTTTTTATCAACCAGAGGAGAAATTGTGGATAATAAAGGGTTGACAGAATTATCTTGAAGGGAAAGAAGGCAAGGGTCAAGTGGGGTAAGTTGATCCTTCCAACAGAACAAGGTGGTTTAGGATTAATGGATTTGAAAATATATTTTAGAAATAGACAGTTGAGGTTCATACACATCACAAGCAGAAAGCTATAAATCAAAGTGGTAAGGGGTAGAAACAGGTAAATTCAAGAAATAAGGACAGAGTAGGACTCTGGATTGCAGGTCCTTAAGAACTGCAGCAGCCATACATATTATATTCATAAAGCAGCATGGAAATGCAGAAAGGAGAATTTGCCAACAAGGATTACTGCAAATACAGATACAAAGAACAAGCAAGGAGGATCTGGATTTTATTGGAGAAAACTGGCAAGGGAAACGAGGTATTTGGAGCAAATAACTAGAGAAATAAAATTAATAGAATGGGAAGAGACAAAGAAGACATTTGGACTGCAGGGTAGAGTCTGTCTTCTTTCTGGTAGAGTTTTAGTTAAATCTACAACAGAAGCTTCTGTTAAAGAGATAATTAGTACAGCATATAAAAGATCACACAAATCAATCAGAGGAAATTAGAAGAGATTGGGAAGAGAGATTGAATAAGCACTTCAAAATTAAACAAAGGAAGGACACACAATTGGCTCCCAAGTATGGAACAAACTCTTCAAGATTTAGGATTTTTGCTTGGACACGTTTGCATAGGTATTTTTACACCCAAAGTAGACTCCACAAGTATTTTCCTCAAGTAGGTGGCAAATGGAAGTGTGATTGGGGAAGAAAGAGGTAGCAAGGAGCATATCTTTTGGGAGTGCAATGAACTGACAAGACTTCAAAAATCCCCTACAGAGTACTCTGTCGAAATAATGAGTGAGCAAACGGCTGCAGCTAAGTAAATAGTTTTTTGAGCTTGGATACAAGAGCTGAATTGTCTACATATAGCAAGGTCTTGCCAAGTATAATTCTGGTGGCTACCAAAAAAGCAATTACTAGAAAATGGAAATCAAAGTCTAAACCAACTGTATTTGAAGTACTGAATATTGTGCCTGAGATTAAAGAACTGGAAGTGGGATCTTAAAAAGGGAGGAGGAGGAAATTACATAGACAAAAATGGAATCTGAGGGAATTATACATGTAGAATAATGTTTTGGAGGAGGAGTTATATTTAAGAGAATGCAGGAATTGAGCAATTTATGCAATGCCAGATTGATAGGTATAAAAAACATGTAATGCATGTTTGTAACTAGGAACACAATATGTTTGTTTTCTTTTATGTAAATGCATGTTTCCTATGTCTTAACTGATAACTCAAAGGTGTTTAAAAAATAAATACTAATAGGTAGGTACTAGGCTATCGGCCCAAGGGCCTAAGTAAGCCTAGCCAACAAGGTTCCCTGGCTTACGCCAGCCAAGAAAGTTATTTTCCTGTGCCCCTGTCGAGCAGAGCCACAGAAGTGATCCCCGGGCGTATTTCTTATTTCCCATCCACTCATCAAGATTTTTCTTGAAGAGTGCTAATGAGGAACTTAGCTTGACATACATGGCTAGCTTGTTCCAGAGTATGGGAAGTCTCTGGGACAGGAATCTATCCCTCCAGCATGTGCTGTTTATTGTGGTGACCAGGTCTAGGTCCCTAGAGCATGTAGCTCAGAGGGATTGGGATTTCTTTAGGTGTGGCATGTCCAACAGCTCTGGGTTTGACATATCTTTATATGTTAGGCAGAGATCACTTTGGATTAGGCGATATGCTACAGAGTAAAGCTGGAGTTTTTTGAGACGGTCAGTGTAGGGCATCTGTTTGAGGTCAGTAATCCTCTTTGTGAGGTACTTCTGTGGCCTTTCCAGCTGCTGCAGAAGTCTTGTAAGGTACATTCCAAAAGGGGCACTGTACTCTATAATGGGTATAATGAGTGTCGAGTAGAGGGGCAACTATGACCTCTTTTTTCCGGGATGAGAAACCTTTTGTGATGAGGTGTGCCACGTAGAAGGATTTCCTGACTACTGTGGCAATGTGATTATCAAAGGAGAGACTACTGTCCACCTGGGTCCCAAGGTCTCATCACACATTTGGCATTAAGTAGGCTGCCGCCTATGTGGTAGTTCATGGGTACAGAGTTTTTACCAAAGGGGATGACAATACACTTTTTGGCATTGAGCTTGAGGCCATGGCTCTGACATCAGGCATCTATATCAGTGAGGCCCTTCTGTAGGATGTCCACATCATTTGGGGACTCTACTATGGCTCCTAGTTTGCAGTCATCTGTGAACTTCGTTAGCCAAAGGCCTTCTGTGTTAGCCTGTAGTTCGGAGAAGTAGATACCAAACAGGAAAGGTCCCAGGACTGAATGTCACTGGTTTGAAGTCAGATTTGGAGTCTAACTTTTACAGTGTGGGTTCTGTCAGTGAGCCAGCTGGCAACCCATCTTGTGCCATAGGGATTTATACCTAGTTTAATGAGTTTAGTTATAATTCCAGAATGGGTGATGGTGTTGAAAGCCTTGGTGAGGTCAAGATAGGCTGCGTCAATCACCTTACCCTTGTCTACGGCTTTGGTGACTGCCTCAAAGAAGTTGATCAGGTTCAGGAGGCATGATCCATGATCTGCCTTTCACAAACCCGAACTGGGTGGGGTCCAGAGTTTGGAGGTTACCAATGTCTTTGGTTATGAGTTCCATGATGACGCATTCCATGGCCTTACAGACCAGGCTCATCAGGCTAATAGGGCGACAGTTCCCGGGATCAGTGGCGGCTTCCCCTTTGTGGAGTGGGATAACTGTTGCTGTGCACCATTCAGTGGACACAAAGCCTGATGTGAGGCTATGAATGAACATGGTGCTTAGGTGGAGAGCCAGTTTGTTCTGAAGTTCGTGTAAAACGCAGCCTGGGATGTTGTCCGCTCCCATGGATGCTGTATTTTTTGGCTTTAGTGTGTGCAGCTTTTACCTGTGTAGTTATGATTACAGGGACTCTGCATTCTTCCTGTGTAGATATGGGCCCTTTAGTGGGTGACAGTGGAATAAAGTTAGCACTGAACCTATCTGCCAGGATGCTGACAATATCAGTTGGTTCTGTAATTTTCGTGCCTTTTTGCTGCAACTCAAGAGGAGATATGGGTGTTGCCACTGAGATTCTTGACATAGCTATATAATGCTTTGTGGTTGTCTTTAGAATCAGTGGCGATTTTGTTTTCATAGCTAGCTGTGGAGGATCTTATAATGGATCTCAGTTTCTTACTGAGGCTGACCAGGGAGCTCCTCCACTTATGGGATATTACTCTCTTTTGCAACAGTTTATTCCTTCTGTTGCAGAGTTTGCTTATGGCAGGGGACCACAAGATTGGCTTCCTTTTTTTGGAGGCTAGCATCTTGGCTCTGTTTGGGATAGCACGATCCATGCACTCGTGTAAGTGCTTATAGAGTGCATTTGTGTAGGATTCAGCAGTCGTAACTTTATTGTCCATCTGCATGGCTGTCATGAAGTTCACCACTTCTGTCTTAAGAAGCATGAAGTTGGCTTTGGAGAAATGTTTTACTGTGGTTTCCTTAATGGGGGGTGGGGTGGGATGTGGATATCTAGGGTGATTAGCTTATGATCGGATCTCACTAACGAGGAGATGACTTCAGATGTGGAACACCAGTCACTCATGTCGGTAATGACTAGGTCTAGGATATTGTTGCCCCTGGTGGGGGTGTGGATAAGTTGATCCAAGGCATTGGAATTTATGAATTCCAGGAAGCATTGAGCGAAGGAGTTGGTACACAAGTAGTTTTCCCAGTTAAAGGTGGGGTAGTTGAAATCGCCCATTATGGTGTTTGGTTGAACCCTAATATTTTCCAGTACATCAAGAAAAGAGGAGTGAGAATCCTGGGGCATGGTGGGGGATCTGTCGCAAGCTACAATTTGGATTGCAGTTTTGCCCAGAGTTAGCTGCACTTGGATAACCTTGGATGCCTTATGCTGAGCAACTAGCCTGGAGGTGTGGATATCCTTAATGAATATAAACACACCTCCACCTTTGGTGTTCCGGTCCAGGTTACATGGGCGAAAAGTGTGGTATGAGTTATAGTCATGTAATGCAGGTGCTCTCTGGAGTCTTGAACCAGGTCTCAGTCACTGCACAGATATCGATGTTCTCCATTTTAAGGAGTGCCTCGAGGGAGTGCATTTTGAGATTTAGACTTCTAGCATTGAATAGCATTACCCTCAGTTTTTGCTTGCCTGTTCATGTTACGGTGGTGAATTTGTCATTTGAACCTTGCTTAAAAAAGACACTACAGGGGCGGCAAGAGAGTTAGCCAGTATCCGGAATCCCAGGGGTGACACGTGCAGGCCATCTCTGGCAAAGCATCATGGTCTGTCGACCATGTCGTCTCAGGCAGACAGATACTGGATCCCCTTAGAATAAAACCAGAAGCTTAGCCAATTGTTTAAGTCAATCATTTTGTCCTTGTACTGTGGTATCATTCTGGGCGATGGCAGGATGCTACTCAGGGTTAGGGTCATACATGCTTGGGCTACAAGATCGGAGAGCTCTTCCATGTCTTTTCATGTAGTCCAGGGAGGTACAGCTCAGGTCATTCACACCAATATGGACAATGACAGTCATATTTGTACTTGTTGTGGAGTGACCTGAGTGCGTGGGTTATGTGGCGGATCCTAGCACCCGACAGGCACTTACAGTAACCTTCGCCTTGTTCAGCCTGTTGAGTGGAATATCAGTGTGCCTGACTATAGCATCACCTATGACTAATATGTTGGGTACGTTGTTTTGCATTATGGGCTGCGGTTGAGTGGCACACAGAGTCTGTGGGCTGTGTCATTTGGGCTGTATTAGGGGTGGAGGTTGCTTGCATTTCTGCTTTGGAGGTCTCTGTTTGCTTGAGCAGATTATTGAGAGCCTCCGTGAATGTTTTTGTGTTTCTATGTGTGGATTTTAGTGGTGCAGGTTTAGTGGGAGTATGTGATGAGTGTGGTGTGGTGCAAGTGTTTACCTTCTCCTCTTGACTGTCAAGTTCAGTCTTGGTCGGAGAGAGCTTTACCTCCAGTTTGGCTAGATAAGTGCATCTCTCACAGGTTGGTAGTGTTGGGTGTTAGGAGGAGAGGGCTGTCTGTGTACAAGAGGCAATTGCTACATTGCCCCAAGATGTCCAGATTCATCAGATAAACAGAAGAGAACACTGGGAGCTGACCCTTGGACATGCCTGAATAAAAAAATATTTTCCTCTAGACAAGTGAGGAAAGTGAGTACAAGAGCTGTTTTTCTCTAAGCAAGTGGGGAAAGTAAGCACAAAAACTGTTTTCCTCTAGATAATGAGGAAGGTTGAGTGCTGTAGTAATTTGTAGCTTATTTAGTGCTTACAAGTTCTGAACAAGTGCTGAGCACGAATAAGCAAATTCAAGTGCTAAAACTAAGAATCTGTATCTGAACTAAACTAGTTACAGGAAAGAAAAGTGCAAATGCAGGCTTTTAAATCAGAAAGTTGAAAGAGATGGAAAAACTGCCCAGACGGCCAATAACTACAATTTCTGGGCCAGAAACCACTCCTTATGTGGTAGATAGGTTACCTAGTGTTTACCACTCCCACTGATAAGCTAGCAGGCTTCCCTCCAACACAGAAAGGCTTGGGGGCCTCAGGAGTTTACAAACAGTCCTGGATACAGCAAATCTGTATCTGGACTAGGCTAGTTACAGGAAGGGGGGAAACAAGCATACATTTTTTTTGTTACCGATAATCAGAACACAGGGAGATTCTCCTTCTTTCTTTTACTTAGCTTCTCCCACATTTAACTTTTTCTTTCTCCCTGTGGCGATCCATGTCATTTTCTACACCCTCTTCCCCAGACAAAAAATCATACATATTTTCAATCTATCAGAATGCAAGTATTCTGATTCATAGCTGTGAAGACATGCATGGCTCTAAAACTCCTCCAGGCATCCATACTTTTCTACACTCTGTCCTCCATCTCCCTTTCCCAAGGAAAACTATACAACTAACCACTTTCCTGCAACTTTTCAATTTCATTAACAGTTTCCACATTTTTATCAATAGTATGTTCTTATTCCTGTGCACTATATGTTTAACGATAAGCTAAAAGAAGTGAGTTTTGTGTAGAAATTATTCAAAAGGATTGCAGTCCCCTCTCTAAATGTCCCTACACTGGTTTTCCAAATGTCCCAGATCCCCATAAAAGTAACAGCATTTTGCCTGAGCTGTGCAATGCATAACCTTCTCCAGCTTTGTGTATAATAAATACCGAAATATACCCCAGTTATTTTTAGACTTCAAACAAGCCTTCCATGCAGCAGTTATCCCTCATATTCATTTTTTTAAAATGATCAGTCACCGATTTTAAATATTTAATTAAATGCTGTACAGATGTCATGTCCATAAGTGTCCTTCCTTGTATGATAAACTTTTGTAAAATGCAATGCTTCTAAGGAGCAAGTTATTTGCATTTAAACATCTGCATAAACCTGAAAGATTCAGATTTGCAACACAAGACCATTCTCTACCAATACATGTAATTGAGCAAATGTTACTGACCACAAATTAAAATGGTTTCCCTATACAATCACAAATTAAATAACTGTCAAAACAGTACTTGGAAAACCTTTATAGAAAAATTTTAAAAGTTAACCTTTTGATGTTTAAGTCTTTCATGAACTTATCTTCATTTAAGTATAGTTGCAGCATACATCTTAATAGCAAATTCTTCTCAAACTTCCAGGAACAGACATGCCATCCTTTGCAGCAACGTGCTTATCACGGTGTACATTCCAGGTCATTTTGTTTCTCTCTGCACCTCTTCCCTTCATCTGTAGTAAAGGTCTGATTTTCTCATTATTTAACATTAACTGCAATTTTCACATCTCGATAAATGAAGCTCTTCATCCATTTAATCACCTTAGCACCATTCAGAGTGGGAAATCAGACCCGTGTTCATTTATCATTCATAGAAGCTCATCATCAGAAAGGCAATCTCGATAAAGATGTGTAAAACCTCATCTTTAGAACTAACTTTAAACGGTCATTCTTCCTCGAAGTCAATACTACCTTTGCGAGCCAGCACCATTTTGTAGAGCTAAAGCCCTAAATATAGCTTAGAGTCAGGTTTGATTAGCAGCTTTGGCTTCTGAGGTGCCGGCAGGGGAGGGTGATGCCCATAACTGGGAGGGGGTGGGGGCTGTCTCTGTGTTCCCTGAGAGGATATGTCGTCCACAAACAGAGTAGCCCTGGGATGTAAACAGACAAATGCAGGGGAAGGGGGAACCAAGTGGAGGATCACAAATGAAAAATACCCTGGCAGAAGCAGTGAATGGCATGGCTCCCCAGGATGACCTTAGGCTCTGTGCCATCCCCGACTTAGGACAGACAGTCTGGGGAATATAACAGAAACTGATACTCAGTAATGGATGGAGGCACCATGGTAAACCAGAAAAAAAATGAAGCTGAAAGGGAAACAAAAAATTAATAAATACAAGTCAATAATATAAAGCACTCCTCCTCCTTCCTTCCTCCATACCTGATCTACCCCTAATCTCCCAGGGAAAAAAAAAAAAAAAAAAAAGAGTAGGGGGAAGGAATTTCCATGATGTCCAGTACCAAATTCCCTCTAGTCAATATGAATTCTAATTTATGACTTTCCTGAAAACAGGCTATGCCAAGGAGAATTAATCCAATCACCACAAAATTAAATTCTGAAGGTATCCAGTTATATTTAAATTTTCTTATTGAAATAAAATGTAATTGACTTGCTTTTTGATATTGCTCTTGTTCAGAAAACTGACTTCCTTTCCTATGAAATGGTTTCATATTTATAGGATAACTTGCCTAATGCTGAGGAGGAGCTACATACATTTCTTTAAATGAAGATATTGTTTCATCTTTCTTATTAAGATACTGCTATAACTGTCCTTTTCCAAATCAATAATGATATAATTTTCCTGGATGGTCAAATAATAAATCTTATGTTAGAAAGTCAGTAAATAACTCACCTTATTAATCATTTTTGTCAGAGACATTCAAATCTTTAAAAGTACCTCTGCTGTGATGGCTCTTGATGATGTTTGTTATTTCATGCACATTTTTAGTACATTAATTCCTATTCAGTCCACTGTTGCAGCTATCTATACCATGTGCCATTATTGTGATAAGTCTATATAAAACTAGGGTACGTGCAATTGTTTTTACCAAGGTTTCAAACTGCTTTCAAACACACACACGTACTGTAAGGAAAGGCTCTTACTCGATATCAGAGAAGCAATATTACAAGTGAGTTGTAATTTTCTGATAAAGGCAGCCTTAAGGCAAATATTTTTTGTAGAAAGCAAAATAATCAGAGTGCCACACCTAATACAAGGGAGAAATCTTGTCAGAAGGGACACTACTACTAAATGAATAACCGTCAGTGCTTATTTATTCTAGTATACCGCTCTGGATTACCTAGGGTCGGCCGCGGTGGTGCAGCGGTTAGCGTTGCTGCCTCACAGCAAGAGGGTTCTCTGGTTCAATCCTCGGCTGGGATGCCTTCTGTGCAGAGTCTGAGAATCCTTCCTGTGGTCACTTGGGTTTCCTCCGGGTGCTCCAGTTTCCTCCCACATCCCAAAGACATGCTGTAGGTGGATTGGACACTCTAAATTGGCCCTAGGTGTGAGTGTGTGCACCTTCTGTGGAAGGTTGGGCGCTGGGCTGGCAACTCGACACAGTAAAACTCCACTGCCAATCATGAGTGGACAGGTGATTCAGTGTGGTGACCCCTAACCAGGAAAAGCCAGAAGAAGACTTCTCTGGATTACCAGCAAGTAACATTACAATATTACTAAGAACTGCACTTCAGCTGTCACTGTATTTTTTGTGTTGGACTTGTAACACTGTTTATTTCAGAAAGAAAATGTGCTTGTAAACTAAAGGAATAAAAGACCCCACTTCCCAATAACACAGTACACTTGCATTTGCAAGCTCCTCTCTCTCTCTCCTGCATCTAAATATGTTTTCAAGTTAGCAACAGTTAGTTTCAGTCATCTGCTCACTAGTGACAGCTAGATGATATTTTTCTGACAATAACGCTATTTTGTATAATTTTTATCCAAATGTAGTAATTAATCATATCTCACACTTATGAAGGTAATGTGCTTCACATAATCTAAGGTTTTATCACTCGACTATAAAAATGTGTTACTGAAGTCCATAATGGTCACTATACAAAACTGGTGAAATGTAACTTGCAAGTATCATTCCATTGGAGAGCGAATGCTTAGCAACAGCTACCAGAAAATACAGTACTGTTGGCTTTTAAGAGTATTCAACAATCATGAGCTCATCTAACTTGTGGCAGTATGGGCCATAAAAGCAGGGATGGGAGACTGCACAGGAGAAGTACAATTAACCTCTCATGGAAATGATTTTGTTTCTGAATGCAATATTATATAAACCATGAGTCAGTTACTGTTGGCAAAATAATGCTGCAAGGCACTGAACAGAGACTGAAGGGGCAGAATCCTTAAAATCTAGTGGGCATAACTCTGCTTGCCAGCCATACAATGTGAAGCTTATCTACATGTGGCAGACATTGATCGCAGCTCCTATGTAGCAATGCATATATGCTTAAGGTCATCCCTGCCACTAAATTGAAACCACATGACATAAATAAGAGTCCTAATCTTCATCATACTT
Source organism: Protopterus annectens (assembly GCF_019279795.1). Taxonomy (NCBI): domain Eukaryota; kingdom Metazoa; phylum Chordata; order Ceratodontiformes; family Protopteridae; genus Protopterus; species Protopterus annectens. The sequence continues at coordinate 657,974,636 of NC_056748.1, forward strand.
GTCAAGTACCTGAAAGTTTGTACCAAAGGATAAAGGTGAAACAGATGAAGGTTTCCTGTTGTGTTTAACACCAGAGATTTTAACAAATCTTCCTTATGTGAATTTGAACAAATCTTGTTAACCTTGAAGATGCACTTTCAAGCTATCCTAAAGTGTGTAATGAAATGATGGTACTCTCTCCACTTTGCATCTGGAAGCCTCATTCTCTCTCTCTCTCTCTCTTTTAAGAGAATAGGGGCTCCATACAAGTCAAATTAATACAGAAGATTCTATAAAAGAAGCATCTTATACGTTCCTAGGTAGATACTAGTTTATCGGCCCAAGGGCCTACGTAAGCCTAGCCAACATGGTTCCCTGGCTTACGCCACCTAAGAAAGTTATTTTCCTGTGCCAATGTCGAGCAGAGACACAGAAGTGATCCCAGGGGTGTATTTCCTATTTCCCATCCACTCAAGATTTTTCTTGAGTGCTAATGAAGAACTTTGTTTGACATAGATGGGTAGCCTGTTCCAGTGTATGGGAAGTCTCTGGGACAGCAATCTATCCCTCCAGCATGTCCTGTTTATTGTGGTGACAAGGTTTAGGTCCCTAGAGCATGTAGCTCGAAGGGATTGGGATTTCTTTAGATGTAGCATATCCAACAGCTCTGGGTTTGACATAACTTTATATGTTAGGCAGAGATCACCCCGGAGAAGGCAATATGCTACAGAGTAAAGCTAGAGTTTTTTGAGGCGGTCAATGTAGGGCATTTGTTTGAAGCCAGTAATCCTCTTTGTGAGGTACTTCTGTGGCCTTTCCAGCTGCTGCAGATGTCTTGTGAGGTACATTCCAAAAGGGGCGTTGTACTCTATAATGGGTCTAATGAGTGTCGAGTAGAGGGGAACAATGACCTCTTTTTTCCTGGATGAGAAGCCTTTTATGATGAGGTGTGCCACGTAGAAGGACTTCCTGACTACTGTGGTGATGTGACTATCATCTATCTACTATTTACTATCTTTTAGTAAAGACCTGAAGAGTAACAGTCTGATATTTTAAAGCTCAAATCTGAAATTTCCATTTTGGTCCTGAGCTGCTTTCAACCCAAACTGTGCATCTGCTACAGTGAATCACCTCCTATCTAAAAAAGCAGTCATATTAGTGGCTTCATCCATTGATCATCTACTCATTTCCAAATTTAACTATTGTGTTAAACTTTGTTTCCCACAATCCACAATACTTCCTATACTTAAAAATGGAAGACACACTCCTGATTTTTGATCTCAACACTGTACTATCATCTCTGTCCGAAGATACAGAAATGCTACAAGAAAGCAATTACAGGACCTTCTTGCCTCCCAAAAGCTACTCACTGACTATCGGGTACTAACACTGCCCTCATTAGGTACATAATCTCTGCTCGCAAAAATATAAATGAAAGGATGACAACAGGTACCAGATTCCTTATCTTTCTCTCTTGCACATTTTTTTATTGTGCTCAAAGAAATACATACAGAACTTGCCTTATCACTTGTCCATCTTTGTCAAATATTAATGGGACTCTCAAAACTGAGGTAGTTCAACTTCATTAAACATTAAGTTGATAACTAAAGTAACCTGTCACTTTTCCAAGACAAAAATCATGCACAGGTTAACATCAAGCATGTTTCCTTCATTTGAAAATGGGAACCTATAATCATGCTTAGACAGAAGTCGAGCTCTTTTGGGATGCCAGATGGCCAACATATTTTAACCCTCAAACTCATTTGAATGATTATCCATTGAGATCTCCCTTTCAATCACATATACTTGGTCTTTTCTCGACAGCAGTTTGTAACTCTTCTGAGGAAGACAACCAGACAAAAAATGAATAAATAAATGCACAAATAAAGACTGTAGCTCTATATAGAGTGAAAAATGTTTCAAGCCTGTGCCTCTCAACATTTTTGATGGTGTTTCTTCAGGAGTCCCCTATGCCATTTGGAATCAACCATAACCAGACAAGACGGAACAAGATAGATTAGCTTCTCATTCTCTTGGGATGGCCATGAACTCCCACTACAGCACTGAGTGAGTCCATGGCTTTGGCACCAATCATTGGTTTGTGTTAAGTCCCTCTTGAAGTATATTGACATTGTTTGAAGATTCAATGATAGCACCTAATTTTCAGTCATCAGCAAACAGTCAGCCACAGCCCCTCTGTTTTGGCCTGAACAGCTGAGAAGTACATTCCAAACAGGGGTCCCAGCACTGACCCCTGTGGAACTCTACTGGTGGCAGGTCTGCTGGTTGAGGTAGTCCCCAACCTTGACTGAGTGTGATCTGTCGGTGAGACAGTTAGCAACCCACCTGACAACATAAGGGTTGATTATTCAACTGGGAGAGTTTATCAATGATGCCCGAATGTGGGATTGTGTCGAAGGCCTTGGATAAGTCAAGGTAGTCTGCATGCACAGACTTGCATTTGTCTATGGCTGAGGTGATGTTTTCAAAGTCCACCAGGTTTAACAGGCATGACCTGTCTAACATAACCACACTGTGTTGGATCAAGGGTTTGGAAATCACCTATATCCTTATTTATAAAGGTCCATGACGATTTGTTCCATGGCCTTACAGATAAGGTGGTTAAGCTTACGTGTCTGTAGTTCCCAGGGTCTGTGCTGTATCCCCTTTATGAAGGGGGATGAGAGTTGCTGTTTTCCGTTTGGCAGGGACAAAACTAGTATTCAGGCTTTGGCTGAAGAGAGTACTTAATGGAGTTGCTAACATGTTTTACACCATTTAAAACTCAACCTGGTATGCCATCCATTCCCATAGAGGCTGTGATTTTGGCCTTGGAGAGAGCATTAATGACTTGCTCTTTGGACATGCAAGGTGGGTATGATCTAGAGGGAACACTTTGTGGAATGTTTGGAGGGGACAGGGGAATAAAATATTTGCCAAACCTGTCAGCTAATGGGTTATTTTTGCAGCATCAGGGTGTGTGATGCCATCCACAGCTAGTTCAGCACACATCTCTGTCCTACCTTTTAGGTTACAGATATAGCTAAAGAATGCCTTATGGCTATCCTTAGCTATGGCTGCTAAATTTTTCCTAAGTTGCCCTTAGAGGATTTTACAAGTTGTCTTGATTGATTGTTCAAGCAGAGGAAGGTGTTTTTCCAATGCTGACACCTTTTATTATTAGACAGCAACTTCTTCCTCTTGTTATATAACTTACTAATGCTATATGCTCACCAGGGAGGCTTGTTTTTTTCTTGAGGATCATGTTTTGATCTTTATCGGGTACAGCTGTGTCAAAACGTGTGTGTGTGTGTGTGTGTGTGTGTGTGTGTGTGTGTGTGTGTGTGTGTGTGTGTGTGTATGTGCGTGCGTGTGTGTGTACAGGGAATGAGTGTATACCTTAGCATGGTTGTCAATGCCATCTGTGGGAACAGGAGCTTGGAAATTATTCATGCCATTCTCTTAGGAGGGTATAATTAGATTTGGTGAAATTTTTTAGCCCAATTTCACCTACGAGGCGTTCAAGTGTTACAGCTATTTCAAATGTGACTAATTTGTGATCAGATTTAACCAGCGAGGTTTCTGTACTTGTGGTTGTGCAATGGTCACCTATATTGATGAGGACCAGGTCAAGAATATTTACATACTATACTCCAGGGCATTAATGTTAAAGTCCAGGAACCTTTGTGTGAGCATGTTGGTATGTACAAGTTTCCCAGTCAATGGAGGGATAGTTAAAATTGCCCATGGTTAGAGTGCTTGGTTGCAATTTGACTCAAGTAGGTCCAAATAAGCAGCGTGGGTATCTTAGTTCATTGAAGGGGGCCTATAGCGGACTTGAAGTGGGGTCTTACCCACAGTTAGTTGAACTTAGAGTAACACCGTGGAGTCTTCCTGTCTAACCAGTGTTGAGGTGTATTTATCTTTGATGAAAATAGAAACTCCTCCTCCTTTGGTTCTCACACGTTCATTTTGCGATCTCAAGTCTGGAAGGCATTGTTAGCCTTGCAAGGCCACGGTACTCTCTGCAGCCCTGAGCAACGTTTCTGTGACTGCACAGACATCAACATCCTCCAGGGAGAGAAGTGCTTCCAGACAGTTCAGTTTCTGATTTAAACTCAGAGTTTAGCAGTATAACCTTTAATTTATTTGTGAGTGATATTTTCATGTCGTAAATTTTGTTTTTGAGACCTTGCCTAAAAAAGGCACTTTGGGAGAGTCAAATGCCTTAGCCAGTAACTGAAAGCAGAGAGGGGACAGGTGAAGGCCATCTCTGGCAAAGCAGCATGGTCTATCAACCATGTCATCCTAGGCTGACAGGAACTAGATCCCCTTTGAATGACACCAGAAATCAAGCCAATTGTTGAAGTTAATCATTTTTTGTTTATATTGTGGTGTCATCCTAGGTAAGGGTAGAATGCTGCTCAATGTTAGCGACATACCTGCCTGGGGACACACATTCATAGACCTCAATCATGTCTTTTCATATATTCCAGTGAGATACACCAAGACATTCATACCAACATGAACTATGATGGAATCATGGTACCTGTTGTTGAGAGACCCGAGTGCTTGTATGATATGACGGATACTAGCATCAGACAGACAATTGACAGTAACCTTCTTGTCCAGCCTGGTGACCGGGACATCTGTACATTTCACAATGGAGTCACCTATGACTAAAAAATTTGGTTTAGATGTGTTTTGCCTTGGGGGCTTACTTGGTGAGACACTGGTGCTTGTGTTTTTGTGTGTTACTGAGTGTTGTAGGTGCTGTATTATGTGTAGCATGTTTGTGTTTGGAAGGTCTCTGGTGAGTACCTCTGTGTATGATGGTTTGTGTGTTGAGTGCATGATTTGCATAGGAGGTGCAGTATGTGAGCTGACAATCTGTTCAGTGTTACTGTTCTGTGCTGGAACACAATACATTAATGAACTCTGGGCATTTGCTTTTCCTTTTGGGACAATCCTTGCTGCATTGCAACTTTTCTCGTTATGCAAGACTGCATGTGCATGTCAACCATTTGACAGTCATGGTTCTCAGTGCTTTAGTTTTTCCCCTTTTTGACAAAGCCCCAAATTAGAATCTGAACTTTCAGGGGATAAGAATGTTGACTCCACACATTTTGAAGATGCCAAAGAATTTTTCTCATGTGTGACATTGCAAGAGGAATCATGAGTATCATTGAAGCCATGAGCCCAAAGATCCTTTAAAATTCCTTGGTCAAAGTCTGTGGCTGACTGGAGAAGGTCAAGAAAGTTTCAAAATAAAAATCCACCTTTTCCTGGTTAAGGAAAGCCTTTTGCAGATAAGTGGTTTATAAGGCTGCCCAGAAACATAATCCTGTGTGATGGAGTCGAGGAAAATTTTTGAACATTTACCTAGAGTTGTAGATTGCCAAGGAGTGAACCAAGAACATTAAAGACTCCTATCCTCAGGCAAAAGACTCTGCAAAGATAAGTAATCTAAATAAAAAAAAAAACATGAATGCTTTACAGTCTGCAATGAATTACTAATACATCTAGACAGTTCGTACGTAAAGACCCTTGGAGCTGTAGATAACCTAAATAGTAAAGCAGAGGTCTGGTAGTGTGACTAACAGAGTCTTCCCTGAAGCCTGTGGCTATGGGGATGTTGGGGATGTGCCAAGCATTACTTAGGTCTAAAGTTACTATAAAACTCAGAGAAGGAATAAAATAAACATTTTGAATTATGGTACTTTTACAAACAAGTTGTGAAAGTAAAGATCTAGAACTGGTCTCCATGACAGCTCCTTATTTGGAACCAGAAATATAATGGAGTTAGAACCTTTCCAATGGTTTTATGACTCCTAGGGCCAGCAAGTGTTGAAGACCCCGAAGAAATGACTCTGGTTTGGAGGGTGGAGAGAACTCCTCTGAAAGGAGGTATGTGCATCCAGTGCCAACTGTAACCTTCTTGAACCACTTTTATCACCCATGAGTCTCATTCTCTCAGTAGTGCCCTTTGGCAACAGATGGTGAGTTTCTAGGATATATTCAGGGAAACAGGGACAGGAGGGGGAAGGGGAAGAGAATGCTGGCACAGTCATTCTGGAGGATTAGATGGTGCCTTTTTCTGAAAGGATTCCTGATTTTTGTTTTTCCCATCCTGAAATCTTATTGTTCCCCGATTGCCAGGTGATGGCAGGGTCTATGCTGTCTTTTAAAGGGAGTAGAGGATTTGCTCCAAGAATTAATTTCCTTCTTTCAAATTGTTTGAGGGCTTGTGGGACAGCAAGGCCACACAAATCCTCCTCTTTTATGGTAGTGTCAATAATCTCAGACTTTACTTCATCAGCAAACCTTTGCTTACATACCTTGACATACACCTCTTACAAATGTTGCAGTCACCCTGGAAGCAATGGGCCGGATTCCAAAAGACCTGCTCTCTCTGTAAGTGACTTATTCTGCTGTATTACACCGTATAAAGCCATTTACGCTGAGACTTGGTATTTTGGAATCTACACCTGCCACCCCTCCCCCCAGTGAAAGCCTGTTTATAAATGGGCCTTATACTAAAGTAGGTCACTTGCATCCAAAACAAGTCATTCACAGCAAGGTTTCACTGGAATAAGTCACTTACACAGACAGCAACTATCTTGGAATCTAGCCTGGTATTTGCACAGTCATACACTCTCTAAGGCATGTTTAGATACTTTTGACAGATTAGAAATACTAAGACTCGTACAAAAGACAACTAAGGACAAACTTCCCCATGTGTTTGGTAGTTAAGAAATCTATATGCAAAAACAGAAAATTCTTTTCACAAATCTGTCCAGTACCTTTGCCCTTCTTTGTCCACAGGAGATGGGTTACTACTGTGTAAAGTCGGTTTCCTGCTGGTAAAGAGGTCAAAAAGGCTGCTGGATCAGATCCAACAAGAGAAAAGAATTTGCTAGCTTGAGGTGCTTTACAAGGTCTGCCTGTTGTTTGGGGGACTAAAGACTATGTCAGGTTTTACAGGCAGCATTTAACACATCCTCCAAGGCTGGCAAACAGGAGGGATAGATGTATGTAGCACATGCACTTGCATCATACCATATATTTTCAGCTCACAGAGAACATCTACTGGTTCCCACATAAATACATCATTCATCCTGGAAATAGTTTCAGGAAAGGACAACTCCTCAAGGGAGCTAGAGTAGATCAGCTTTCCTCAGAAACAGATTATTGGGTTGCCAATCTCCATTAGTCATCCTGTCTCCATCAATGTCAGCATCCTCTATCTTCTCAGGAATTTGAGATCACATTCTGGTAAGGATTAAAGAGATCCAGGATTAACAGCCTGCAATAAACTCCTAGCTAAGGCATGAAAATAATCTTTATAAGCCACTGTGCCCCTCAATGAGCAATATCTAAGCTTTTGTTTTTTCTTTGTAGGCACCTCCCTGGAAGATGACCAACTGGGGCATTGTGCTTCTCCCTGAGCAAGTCTCTTTCCATGGCCACCTCACGAACCACCGCCAGGAGTATTGTCCAGAATCAAAGATGGCTCTCCCTTGCCTAGATCAGACACTGGAGCAACCACAGAGGATGTGGCCGACCCATCGGTCCATGATGGCTGAAGATTCTACACCAAAGAAGTCCAGAGCAATAAGTCCATGGTCTGAGGAACAACTATTGGCTACTACAGTCTCTTTCACCAATGGCTGAGGCACTGTCAGACTGCATTGGCAGAAAGGACCGATTTAGCTGCTTATTCTTTTTAGGTATGGCAGGAGAAGGGCTAGCAGGACTGAAGTAAGTACATCTGCCAATGAGAGAGACAGAGAGATTTCCAGGTAAAACAGCAGCTGAGAGACACTAGCCAAGCAGTAATCGGAGTTGGACTGGATTGATGGTAAGGCAGGGAGAAGCCTGACTGCTGATAAGTGCTGCTGGAAAGATTCATTTGGAAGGTAAGTTGTAAGATAAGAGTTCAAAAGCAGCACAGATTTACACTTCTCCTACTCAGAGATGCTAGAAGCTGTTGAAGGCTGGGGGGGGGGGGTGGAGGGTGAGAGGGGCACTTAGTGATCTAAAAAGGGCAGCGTTTTAAAACTATTCAGTACCACAACATAGATTCACTTGGAGGACATTTTGGTGCTTCAATTAACATTTCCTGATTGGTCTTACCTATCCCATAGCTGATACTTGTACATTAGCCCTAGTAAGAATAACTGTGATCATACCATAGATAATTTGAGAGGACCCATGTAAGGGATGCAGCATTTAGGAACTGCCTCTATCCATTAGTGGCAAAACATTTTTCTATTACCCATCCTTAGATCCAAGTTGCATTTGAATATGGACAGGGATGAGCTTTGTTTTACTTGAATGGATATAGTCTTGTTCTGGAACAACGATAGCCTCTGTGATACATATCCATCTTCACAACATTCAGCTTAGACACCTGGACTGAGAATTTTTGATGCCATTTGCCTTGCTGATGTTCAGTAAGTCTATCAGCATTAGGTTGTAGGATGCCTTGTATGCCAGTCTCCGGTCACATCTAAGCAGTCTGTAGGATACAGAGTATACTGATAAATCTCTGAGGTAGTCTATGCAAGACCTACTGTTTAGGACTTGTATCCTTTTAGTAAAGTATCTCTGTGGGGCCCTAGGCAGGGTAATAGACTGGGCTCCCCCCCCAGAGCAGCCTTCCTGCAGCAGCCCCCTACCTCTCTAGCAGCAGCCCCCTCCCTAGCCACTCTAGTGTTCTATTACTTGGCTATTTCTCCTCAGTTACCATAAACACTGTTCAAACCTGTCAGCATGCATACTGTTTTCTTATTTACTTCTACAATGATTACAGAAACTGAAATAAAATAGCACAAACACTGAGCCATTTGCTAAACAAACAATACAGTCTTTCAATGAAAATAGACTTAGCAAGAGCAGTAAACTTCTCTGCCCTTGAAACTCGCATTCATTGAAATGGCATGAAAACCCACATTCAAATTTGCCATCTGGCCAGTGGAGGACTAAGCTTACCTCTGGGCTGTTTTCACACCATAGGCTCCTTGCATGTTTTTAGGGCCATGCATAATTGTATGTGTTCTTTGATTCACCTTCCTGACTGTATTAAGTTATATTCCTTGTATAATACAAGCACCACTTGTTAGAGTGTGTTTTAAATTTGTAGTTTTGAACAGTCTTCTAGTAAGCAATGAAACAAAACGCATGAACCAATAATTACAAAACTACAAATTTCAGAAAATTTCAACCATAAAAAGGCACTCAAACTTCTGTCATTACAATCCACCAGTATCAGTAAATATGCACAATCTCTGCAAAAGTAAAAGTCATGTAAGTAATTCCACATTAAAGGGATCTATAACAAATGAAGAGGTTGCTGCTAGCAAACTACTTTATATTTCACTGTTTCATCCACAAATAAAGTGACTGTTGCCCTTGAAGAATAAATTACCTGTTACATTAAAAAAATAATAAGCTAGTAATATTGCAATACGGAATAGATGGCAAACTAACAGGTTCATAGTTACTAGGTAACTCCTACAAAGAAGGACATTCACAAGACTGCAGCCTCTATTCCCTTTAAAGTACAACACAGTACACTATATCACCTATCTATCTGCATACTGTGGGAGTAGAACCCACAGCCCTCACTGTTGTGCTACTAACAATGCAAACAGACTTGGCATAAGCAGCACTAAACTTCTCTTCCCCTGAAGCTCTTAAGCTTCTTGTAAAATCCAATTGACACTCGTCTAAATCTCTCAAATTCACAACACAAGAAATCTGGACAAAGCCAAAATTTATGTTTGGGGGGGGGGGGCAAAAGCCCAAAACCAGGGACACATTTTAACATTGCTTGTATAATTTTAGAAAGCTGCTAAAATAAAGTGTTTTGTGTTACCATGTGTTTTCTGAAAGATAGGAAGACTGAAACTTAAAGGGATATCATTATTTAGTGAATTCAGTTCTCACTGATTTGCCAAAAAAACACAAATTTTAAGAGCAACAGACCAAAAGTATGAGCCAAATATTCTGGAAAAATATGTACAGTTGAGAGCTATGGCCTCAACTCCTTGAATCACAAGTGGTGGTATGGATAGAGAATTTAGGCTCTTGCTTCTTGTACCCAAGGTACAGGGTTTGAGCCTGAGTAACACTAACCACCAGGTATACCCAACTGGAGCATTTTACGCAGACAAAATGAAGCAACAGCTCAGCAGCAGCATTTAATGAAGCAACAGTCCAGCAACAGCATCTAATGAAGCAATGGCCCAGCAGCAGCATCTAATGAAGCAACGGCCCAGAAGCATACGTAAACAGAAAACAAGAATAAGCAAAAAAACACTCTTAGCAACAAAAGTCTCCTTACCTAGAAGTATGTCAGGGGCTCAGCATATGTGAGCAGAAAACACTCCTTAAATGTTTAAGCTGACAACAAATGTGATCAGACAGGCATCACAGACTTACCTCTGTTCTCCCTCAACACAAGTTTAAATTCCTTGCGTAAGTGGACTGTGTTTAAATCTGTGGCAGAGACGCAAGCATGGGCCCTTTAATTGTTGAAGCCTCATGGCCAGGGTACCCGAGAGTAATTGCTTGGTGGCGGACGGACTTCCAGCTGTATAAGTGGGGGGTTGCACCCTCCCCTCACACTCTATGGTTCCAGCACCCTTGCTCACAACATTCCCATTCAAAGGTAAAAGCATAAACAGTACGCAAAAATATGTCAGAACTCAAAGTCCCTTTCTGAAGGGAACCGACAGAAAAATTGAAGGTAAGTTTTCACAAAGTGTACAAAGAATTCAACATGAAAAACATTTTCTGCCCTGTAAAATATCCTAATTCTTAACATTTAAACATACAAACAAAAATAAAAGTTCTAAAAAAACAGCATTTTTCACACATTTAGCCCAGAGTGCTCAGAAATAAGCCTGCAAAAACAAGTAAAATTAAAAATGCATTATTAACATTAAACTGGTGGACATCATATTGTCCAGTTTATCAGTTTATACACAGCCAAGTAAACATACTGTCAATAGTTTTATGAATGATTGTATGCAAACAATATTGTTCTTCATATGATGCTGCACCCATTTATTTTTTATTTTTATTTTTTTTATTTTACATTTGTTGACCGGGCTAGTCTGGCTGGATACATGTCCATTTTCAGCAGAGGCCCGAGGAGAAAAGCTCCACTATAAAACTAGGTACATTACATAAACAATTTACTACTCTAAGATAATAGCTAAAAATCAGATATTACAAAAGCAAAAAAGAAAAAAAGATAATTTAAAAGAGAAACAAGTTTACAATAAGCAGTTCATTAAATATCCACAATTGTACAAAAAGTACATACTTAAAATCTCAAAACAGTACAAGTATCAAAACTGAGGAGGATAGAGAAGAGAAGAGTGGAGGGGAAACAGAGTAAGAGAAAATGGTTAGTCAGGTGTATTGCAGGAACACAGCCAATGATTTTGGAAGTACTGTTTAATTTTCTGTTTGAAAAGTGGCAGAGATGTAGTCAGAGTTATGTCAGTGGGCAAGAGATTCCAACTTCTACCTATTGTATTAGTGAATAAAGAATCACCTGCTGTGTTGTTTGCCTTTATAGATTTTGCCATGAGTTTACAAGAGGAGCGAAGTGAGTTTAGATTGTTGTAAGGGGTTAGAAGTTGAGAGAGTATTGGGGTGTTGTTGGGTAGGTGTAATATGTTGTGGGCAATAGTGAGTTGAGGAATTATCAGGTAGTTTTGAAATTCGAGCCAGCCTAGTTGTTTTAGGTTTATACAGTGGTGGGTCCTGAATGGGTTGCTTGTGGCGAAGCGAGCTATGTTGTTATAGCAAGTAGAAAGTTTGTTTAGGTTACTTTTCTTAAGGTTTGTATAAATAGGGGAAGCATACAGGAGAGTAGATAAAAGATGAGATTGAGCAATTTTGATTCTGGTTGCAGGGGTTAGAAAAGGTTTGATGCGATAAAGGGATCCTATTTTTCTGTTAACTAACTTGATGTTGTTGTTAATGTGCTGATCAAAGGAGAGAGTATTGTCAATGGTTATTCCTAAAAGTTTTGTAGTGGGATCAGGTGAGATGAGAGTACCATTATTTGAGTAAATGGTAAAGTTTAAAGGGGGGGACCGAGTGGTGGGGGAGAAGAGGAGGAGTTTTGTTTTTTTGGCATTTAGAAGGAGAAAACGTTTAGAAAACCATGTTTCTACAGTATTAAAGGTATTTTGGGTCAGTGAGATAAGTTCTGTAGAGGATGGTGCTGAGCAGATAAGTTAAATCATCTGCATATTGAATGCAGGTTGCTTGTGGGATTGCAGTCTGTAGATCGTTAATAAAGAGAGAGAACAGAAGTGGACCAAGAATGGAGCCCTGGGGAACTCCGATGGAAATGGGCAAGAGTGATGAGATATGGTTTTCCCATATTACAGCTTGTTGTCTGTTGTTAAGATAAGATTTAAACCAATTAATGGCGAATTTATCACAGGAGAGAGATTCTAGAATGTTGAGTAAGAGAGAGTGGTTAACCATATCGAAAGCTTTAGAGAGGTCAATGAAAAGAGCGGAAGAGAGAGTATTGTTGTTTCGATTTTTGTTGATAGTATCTACAAAGGAAAGAAGGGCAGTGGTGGTACTGTGGTGAGGTCTAAAACCATGCTGACAGTTTGCTATTATGTTGTGAAGAGAGATAGTGCACAAGTTGCTGATGAATGCATTTTTCCATGATTTTGCTAGGGGTGAGAGAAGGCGATAGGTCTAAAGTTGGAAAGGTCAAGGAGTTACCACCTTTATGTAGTGGGATAATAAAGGAGACTTTCCAGATGTCAGGGATGGTTCCCTCTTGGATAGTTCTGTTTATAAGTAAGGATATAGGGTATGCAATTTCTTTGGCAGCTTTCTGAAGGAAGAGAGAAGGGAGCTTGTCTGCAGAAGGGGTGCAAGGTTTCAGTTTGTGAATGAGTCTATAGATGAAAGAAGTAGATATGGGTTTCAGAGAGAAGTTGTAGGTGGAGTTAGCTATATTATTTGGAATAAAAGAGTTGTTGGTGTTCATTTGTTTGGCTAGGGATTGAATAGTTTCAGAGAAAAGAGTTGAAAGCATTTGCAGTCTGGAGAGGGGTTTCTGGGTCAGCATTTAGTGGGGATGGAGTTTTAGCAATTCCTGGGGAAAGAAGTTTATTTACTGATGACCAGAAATATTTAGAGTTGTTAAGGTGAGTTTCCTGAAGTTCACAGTAGAATTTTTTCTTGTCAGAGATTATTGATTTCTTAGCCAGATTTCTAAGCTGGCGAAAAAGAACTAAATCAGGATCTTGTCTATGGCATCTCCATTTCGACCATGCTTTGTTTCTAGTATGAATGAGTTTTTTAGTATTGTTGGTAAGCCATGGGGCTGTTTTGGTTTTTATTCTAATAGAACGTTCAGGGGCATGTTTATCAAGTATGGATAGGAAGGTTGTATTAAAAAATGAGACTGCCTCCTCCAGGGGAAGTGATTTTAAGCAATTCCAATTGCATGCTCTTAGTTCAGCATTTACTGGCCATTTACTACAACTGATTCCTTCCTATATATATAACTACTCTAGGATAGAAACTAAGCCTTTATACACACAGACACACAGACACACACACAGACACACACAGACACACACAGACACACACAGACACACACAGACACACACAGACACACACAGACACACACAGACACACACAGACACACACAGACACACACAGACACACACAGACACACACACACAGACACACACAGACACACACAGACACAGACACAGACACAGACACAGACACACACACACACACACACACACACACACACACACACACACACACACACACACACACACACACAATTAATTACATCTCTTGATATGAGATACCCTTTAGAGGTTTGCTTCGGATTAAATGAATGAACAAATATGCAAGTAACCCAGAAAAGTATTCATCTTACTGCTGAGAGACATGCAATTCAATCCACTGCACCTCCCTCCTTACCAACCTCTTAGTTCAAGTATCAGAGAGAAACACCTAAAAATCAGAACAGATTTTCAATACTTTTCTTGTATACTTCAAAAGTTGTCAGAATAGCATGCACTGCATTAGTAAGCATTTTCTGAAGGATATAAAGTCTGAACCTCATATGACTGCCATTACTTAAGTGACTTCAATCCACAACAATATGTCAGAAAGCCACAATTTTTAAAAGGAGTATATCTACTACTTTGCTCAAGAATTTTGGGCAAAGCCAAACATAATTTGGGGGGGGGGAGGGCCAAGGCCATAAAAGGGAAACATTTTAACAATTATTTTCTTTTGTCTGTTTGTTAACCAGGTAAACCCAGTAGAGAAAATCTTTTCAGGGTTGACCGTTGGAGCACTGTGTAATTGACTTGCTCAAAGTCACAGTAGGCAAATTAAGGTCAAGGATTCAAATCTTGTACTTTTAACTACAGCAAACAGTTAAATAAGTGCCTTAAGTGCCAAACAAGTAATTCACTTAAAAGATGGCAGAACAGAAAATACATCTTTATGTAACCCCTGTTGAATTACAACTTTGAAACTCTAATGACTGTCATTGCCTGACTGGAATCCACAGCAATTTACTAGAACAAAATAATGGGCACGGCATAAATATAAGACACAATCAAATATGTCCTGCAAAACTGCTGACAGATAAGAGGCAGAGCACTTTAATTCACTTAAAGTTAGCAGAACCAAAGGGTTTGCATCCTGCATGCATTTTCTGAAGAACTATGAAACCCTTACTGACTGACATTAGTGACTGACTAATACTCAATGCTTTATCAGAAAATTAAGGTCTGGCAACCAAAAGATGCTCTACTCCTGGAAACCATATCCAATTTGTAATGCATGACAAAGGTATGAAGCTTAGCACATACTGCAGCCATGTAAATTTCTGACATGGAAGCTTTGGAATGGAAGGCAGCAGAAGTCGCCACTGATCTAGTAGAATGTGCCTTGACTGACCTTCAGCTTTGTGTAGATGAAAAGATATACAGTCTCAACCACCTGGAGACAGTTACTTTAGACACTGATTTGCACATAGTTGCACTAGCGAAGGATACAAATAATTGTTCAGATACTCTCAACTGCCTGTGTACATCCAGAAGGTGATGTCAGTACTCACCTTTGTTAGAATACTTTGGGAAAAAAAACAGGGAAGTCTATAGACTGATTGATATTAATCTCTGAAATCACCTTAGGAAAAAGGTTGGAATTGTTCTGAGTGACACACTATCCTTATGGAAAATTACGTAAGGAGTTTTAGAACATGAAAAGAGACATTGAGGAGCTCTCTGATTATGTAGCCCAGGCAGGTATGACCCTGACCTTGAGCAGTATCCTACCTTCACCTAGAATGATGCCACAATACAGTGATAAGATGATCAGCTTTAATAATTGGCTTAAATTCTGGTGTCATTCAAAGGGGATCCAATGTCTGTCTGCCTGGGATGACATGCTGGACAAGCCACGCTGCTGAGGGATGGCTTGCACCTGTCACCCTAGGCTTCGGATATTGGCAAAGGCTCTTGCCACCCCCATAGTGCCTTTTTTAGGCAAGGTTCAAATTCTAAACCTACCACCCTAGAACACAAAAAAGTAAAAAAACTAACAGTAATGCTGCTCAATGCCAGAAGTCTCAATCTCAAGATGCACGCACTCGAGGCCCTTTTCAGTATGGAGAACATCGATGTCTGTGCTGTGACAGAAACCTGGTTCAAGGCTCCTGAGAGCACCCCAGCACTATCAGGTTTCACCTCATATCATGTGTTCCGGCCCCAAAATCCGACAACACCAAGAAAGGGGGTCCATATTCATAAAGGACACCCACACCTCAAGGTTGGTGGCAACGCACGATGCATCGGAGACCATCCAGGTGCAATTAACCATAGGCAAGACTGCTCTGCAATTTGTAGCATGTTACAGGCCACCCTCTCAAACTCAGGAACCTCACATGGCCTTCCTGAAAACAATGGAGGGGATAAATGTATCTCCAAACATCATCATACTAGGTGACTTCAACTACCCTAATATAGACTGGGAACACTACTCAAGCCCAAACACTCTAGCCCAAAGGTTCCTGGAGTTCATAAACTCAAATGCCATGGAACAACTAGTCACCATCCCCACAAGAGGAGAAAACATACTTGATCTCATCATCACGAACATGGGATCACAATGTTCAACACCGAAGTATACCCCTCACTGGTGAGATCAGATCATAAACTAATCTCGCTGGAGGTCCTCATCCCGCCCCACCTGAAATAAAAAGACCACAGTGAAAAACTTCTCAAAAGCCGACTTCACACTTCTAAAAACTAGTGTGGTCTCCTTTAAGGCCCCTGAGCCAGTGGTAAACATTACTCAAACCGCTGAATCACTTACATATGCCTTCTACCAGCACCTACAGGACTGCGTGGATCAGGCAATCCCAAACAAAACTAAGACTCTTTGTACCAAAGGCAAGCGTCAGTCTGGTGGACCCCAGCCATAAATAAGCACTACAACAAAAGGAGGAAGCTACTACAAGATAGAGCAAAATCCTTGAAAGGTAAGACACCTTTGATCATTATAAGTAGAAAACTAAGAGCTCTCATAAAATCATCCAAGGCAAATTTTGAGAGAAAAATCGCCAAGGACTCAAAGACAATCATAAGACCTTCTTTAGCTATGTTAGAAACCTAGGAGGAAACTCCCAGATATGCTCAGAATTAGTTCAAAATGATGTGAAGATTACTGAACCTACACACATTGCCAACATACTGGCTGACAGATTCAGTGCAAACTCCCCAAAGGAGATATCTATACCAGAGGATTGTAGCCCCCCAAACATCTCAAACGCCCAGGTGAGAACTGCTCTCTCCAAAGCAAAAACACAGCATCCATGGGACCGGATGGTGTCCCCGGCTGTGTGCTCCACGAACTCAATGAGGAATTAAACCCGCAGTTAGGACAGCTGTTTAATCTTAGCCTCACCTCAGGATACGTACCCAAGGAGTGGCGCCGGCGACTGTGGTCCCACTTCACAAGGCGGTGCCTCCACCGACCCTGGTAATTACCGTCCCATTAGCTGACAAGCCTTATCTGCAAAGCCATGGAGAGGATCATAATGGAACTCATAAATAAAGACATAGGGAACTTGCAGACTTTGGATCCAACCCAGTTTGGCTTTGTCAAAGGCAGATCATGCCTTTTAAACTTGGTTGACTTTTTCAAAACAGTCACCAAGGCCATTGATGAGGGAAAGGCAGTCCCATACAGCCTACCTTGACCTGGCAAAGGCCTTCGACACAATACCCCAGTCAGGTATCATCGAAAAACTCATCAGCTTGAATGTAAACCCATACATCACAAGATGGGTTGCAAACTGGCTAAGTGACAGAACCCACAGGGTCAGAGTTGCTGGAGCCATGTCAGACTCAAAGCCTGTCACAAGTGGTGTCCCACAGGGCTCAGTCCTGGGTCCACTCTTGTTCGGCATCTACTTTTCTGAAGTACAAGCAAACACAGGAGGGTTATGGCTGACAAAGTTTGCAGATGACTGCAAACTGGCCATAGTCGAAAACACATCTGACACAGATATCCTTCAGAAGGGCCTCACAGAAACGGATAACTGGTGCCAGAGCCATGGCCTAAAGGTAAATGCCAAGAAATGCATAGTCATACCCTTCGGGAAAAACAAGGTTACCCCTAGCTACCATATAGGTGGCAATCCACTGAGCACAGAAGTCATCAGGGATCTGTGGACCCAGGTTGACAGTAGCCTTTCGTTTGACACTCATGTTGCTAAAGTAGTTAGGAAAACCTTCTACATTGCCCACCTGATCATGAAGGGATTCACATCTAGATCAATGGAGGTCATCGTCCCTCTGTACTCATCACTCATAAGACCTATGACTGAGTACAATGCCCCATTCAGAATGTATCTGACCCGACACCTGCAGCAGCTGGAAAGGCCCCAAAAGTTCCTCACCAAAAGGATAAAGGGTCTCAAAAATATGTCTTATGCTGCCCGACTGAAAGAACTCCAGCTCTATTCAGTCTCATACCGCTTGCTCAGAGGTGACCTGTGCCTGACATATAAGGCCATGTCAAACCCTGATTTGATGAATATGCTTCACCTCAAAAAATCTAGATCCCTCAGAACCACAAGGGCGGGAGACTTAAACCTTGACACGGTTATTAATAGAACGTGCTGGAGGGACAGATTCATCACCCAGAGACTCCCTATGCTGTGGAACAAAATCCCGGTACATGTGAGGCAGAGCACCTCGCTGGCCTTGTTCAAGAGGAATCTTGACTAATGGATGGGGGATCGCAGATATACCCCAGGGATTACTTCAGTGTCACTGCTTGACAGAGGCACAGCAAAATAATGGGCATAGTTTTATTCAAACTAAAGGGGTGGCGAAAGCCAAATAAAGTACAGTTTTGTACCTACCATAAATGTAGATGTTCGAGGATTCCATTGTTGCAGTCCTGACTATTGGGTATAGTCCGCGTCCCAGTCGGCCCGAATACCAGAGTATAAGGCTGACGTCGGTCAAGCGTCAATGCGTCAGGGTACTAATGCGCATGACCGGCGTCATATCCTCAGTCTTTCTTGCCCCAGATGTCAGAAGACCAAAAGACAAGTCCCAAAACAACCTGCAAAACATGTATAATATATACAACAATATATATATATATATATAAAATATAAGCATGTAAACTCACCTACACAACCACCCCTAAACACAGAGGGAAGGAGGGAGGGTAGAATTGGACTGCAGCAATGGAATCCTCGAACATCTACATTTATGGTAGGTACAAAACTGTACTATGTTCTTCGTCTTCCATTGCTGCAGTCCTGACTATTGGGTAGAATCCCAAAGCAGAGGTAAGGGAGGCTGGCAAATTATAAAGCAGCAGGAGCTGACAACATGCCTTGTAAAACAGCTGTGGCAAAACCAGCCCTAGTCTTAGAGTATATAGGAAGGTGATAATGCCTAGAAAGTATGCACTGAACTCCAAGTAGCTGCTTCCAGAATATCCTTAGTTGCCACCCCCCTTAGAAATGCTGTTGAAGTGGCAGTAGCCCTAGTGGAATGAGGCCTAATCCCAGCTGGAATCTCCTTGCCATGATGGGAATAACAAAATGCAATGCAAAAGCCAATCCACCTAGAAATAGTTTGTTTTGACACAGGCTTGCCCTGTGAACTCAAAGCAAAAGAAACAAGTAACTGCTGAGACTGCCTAAAATTCTTAGTCCGGCTCAAATAATAGCAATTGCCTGTGTACATCTAAAGTGTGCAAAATCTTTTCCCCCTTTTGAGGATCTGCAAAAAACGTAGGCAAATGAATAGTTTGGTTTAAAGCCACACTAGAAACCACCTTAGGCATAAAGGAAGGATTAGTGCGTAATGATACCCTGTCCTTATGGAAAATCAAAAGGGCTCTATCAGGGCCTGCAACTCAGACACCCGTCTTGCAGAAGTAATAGCCAACAGAAAGCAGTCTTCCATGACAAATATTTCAATTCAGCAGTAGCTGCAGGCTCAAAAGGTTGTAGGGACTTCCAGCTGTATAAGTGGGGGGTTGCACCCTCCCCTCACACTCTATGGTTCCAGCACCCTTGCTCACAACATTCCCATTCAAAGGTAAAAGCATAAACAGTACGCAAAAATATGTCAGAACTCAAAGTCCCTTTCTGAAGGGAACAGACAGAAAAATTTAAGGTAAGTTTTCACAAAGTATACAAAGAATTCAACATGAAAAACATTTTCTGCCCTGTAAAATATCCTAATTCTTAACATTTAAACATACAAATAAAAATACAAGTTCTAAAAAAAACAGCATTTTTCACACATTTAGCCCAGAGTGCTCAGAAATAAGCCTGCAAAAACAAGTAAAATTAAAAATGCATTATTAACATTAAACTGGTGGACATCATATTGTCCAGTTTATCAGTTTATACACAGCCAAGTAAACATACTGTCAATAGTTTTATGAATGATTGTATGCAAACAATATTGTTCTTCATATGATGCTGCACCCATTTACTACAACTGATTCCTTCCTATATATAACTACTCTAGGATAGAAACTAAGCCTTTATACACACACACACACACACACACACACACACACACACACACACACACACACACACACACACACACACACACACACACACACACACACACACAAAATTAATTACAACTCTTGATATGACAGATACCCTTTAGAGGTTTGCTTCGGATTAAATGAATGAACAAATATGCAAGTAACCCAGAAAAGTATTCATCTTACTGCTGTGAGAGACATGCAATTCAATCCACTGCACCTCCCTCCTTACCAACCTCTTAGTTCAAGTATCAGAGAGAAACACCTAAAAATCAGAACAGATTTTCAATACTTTTCTTATATACTTCAAAAGTTGTCAGAATAGCATGCACTGCATTAGTAAGCATTTTCTGAAGGATATAAAGTCTGAACCTCATATGACTGCCATTACTTAAGTGACTTCAATCCACAACAATATGTCAGAAAGCCACAATTTTTAAAAGGAGTATATCTACTACTTTGCTCAAGAATTTTGGGCAAAGCCAAACATAATTTGGGGGGGGGGAGGGCCAAGGCCATAAAAGGGAAACATTTTAACAATTATTTTCTTTTGTCTGTTTGTTAACCAGGTAAACCCAGTAGAGAAAATCTTTTCAGGGTTGACCGTTGGAGCACTGTGTAATTGACTTGCTCAAAGTCACAGTAGGCAAATTAAGGTCAAGGATTCAAATCTTGTACTTTTAACAACAGCAAACAGTTAAATAAGTGCCTTAAGTGCCAAACAAGTAATTCACTTAAAAGATGGTAGAACAACAGGGGTTACATAAAGATGTATTTTCTGAATTACAACTTTGAAACTCTAATGACTGTCATTGCCTGACTGGAATCCACAGCAATTTACTAGAACAAAATAATGGACACGGCATAAATATAAGACACAATCAAATATGTCCTGCAAAACTGCTGACAGATAAGAGGCAGAGCACTTTAATTCACTTAAATTTAGCAGAACAAAAAGGTTTGCATCCTGCATGCATTTTCTGAAGAACTATGAAACCCTTACTGACTGACATTAGTGACTGACTAATACTCAATGCTTTATCAGAAAATTAAGGTCTGGCAACCAAAAGATGCTCTACTCCTGGAAACCATATCCAATTTGTAATGCATGACAAAGGTATGAAGCTTAGCACATACTGCAGCCATGTAAATTTCTGACATGGAAGCTTTGGAATGGAAGGCAGCAGAAGTCGCCACTGATCTAGTAGAATGTGCCTTGACTGACCTTCAGCTTTGTGTAGATGAAAAGATATACAGTCTCAACCACCTGGAGACAGTTACTTTAGACACTGATTTGCACATAGTTGCACTAGCGAAGGATACAAATAATTGTTCAGATACTCTCAACTGCCTGTGTACATCCAGAAGGTGATGTCAGTACTCACCTTTGTTAGAATACTTTGGGAAAAAAAACAGGGAAGTCTATAGACTGATTGACATTAATCTCTGAAATCACCTTAGGAAAAAGGTTGGAATTGTTCTGAGTGACACACTATCCTTATGGAAAATTACGTAAGGAGCTTTAGAACATGAAAACAGACATTGAGGAGCTCTCTGATTATGTAGCCCAGGCAGGTATGACCCTGACCTTGAGCAGTATCCTACCTTCACCTAGATGATCAGCTTTAATAATTGGCTTAAATTCTGGTGTCATTCAAAGGGGATCCAATGTCTGTCTGCCTGGGATGACATGCTGGACAAGCCACGCTGCTTCGCAAGGGACGGCTTGCACCTGTCACCCCTAGGCTTCCGGATATTGGCAAAGGCTCTTGCCACCCCCATAGTGCCTTTTTTAGGCAAGGTTCAAATTCTAAACCTACCACCCTAGAACACAAAAAAGTAAAAAAACTAACGGTAATGCTGCTCAATGCCAGAAGTCTCAATCTCAAGATGCACTCGAGGCCCTTCTCAGTATGGAGAACATCGATGTCTGTGCTGTGACAGAAACCTGGTTCAAGGCTCCTGAGAGCACCCAGCACTATCAGGTTTCACCTCATATCATGTGTTCCGGCCCCAAAATCAGGACAACACCAAGAAAGGAGGGGGGGTGTCCATATTCATAAAGGACACCCACACCTCAAGGTTGGTGGCAACGCACAATGCATCGGAGACCATCCAGGTGCAATTAACCATTAGCAAGACTGCTCTGCAATTTGTAGCATGTTACAGGCCACCCTCTCAAACTCAGGAACCTCACATGGCCTTCCTGAAAACAATGGAGGGATAAATGTATCTCCAAACACCATCATACTAGGTGACTTCAACTACCCTAATATAGACTGGGAACACTACTCAAGCCCAAACACTCTAGCCCAAAGGTTCCTGGAGTTCATAAACTCAAATGCCATGGAACAACTAGTCACCATCCCACAAGAGGAGAAAACATACTTGATCTCATCATCACGAACATGGGATTACAATATTCAACACTCGAAGTATACCCCTCACTGGTGAGATCAGATCATAAACTAATCTCGCTGGAGGTCCTCATCCCGCCCCACCTGAAATAAAAAAGACCACAGTGAAAAACTTCTCAAAAGCCGACTGCACACTTCTAAAAACTAGTGTGGTCTCCTTTAAGGCCCCTGAGCCAGTGGTAAACATTACTCAAACCGCTGAATCACTTACATATGCCTTCTACCAGCACCTACAGGACTGCATGGATCAGGCAATCCCAAACAAAACTAAGACTCTTTGTACCAAAGGCAAGCGTCCAGTCTGGTGGACCCCAGCCATAAACAAGCTCTACAACAAAAGGAGGAAGCTACTACAAGATAGAGCAAAATCCTTGAAAGGTAAGACACCTTTGATCATTATAAGTAAAAAACTAAGAGCTCTCATAAAATCATCCAAGGCAAATTTTGAGAGAAAAATCGCCAAGGACTCTAAAAGACAATCATAAGGCCTTCTTTAGCTATGTTAGAAACCTAGGAGGAAACTCCCAGATATGCTCAGAATTAGTTCAAAATGATGTGGAGATTACTGAACCTACACACATTGCCAACATACTGGCTGACAGGTTCAGTGCAAACTTCTCACCCCCTACACCCCAAAAGAAGAGATATCTATACCAGAGGATAGTAGCCCCCCAAACATCTCAAACGCCCAGGTGAGAACTGCTCTCTCCAAAGCAAAAAACACAGCATCCATGGGACCGGATGGTGTCCCCGGCTGTGTGCTCCACGAACTCAATGAGGAATTAAACCCATAGTTAGGACAGCTGTTTAATCTTAGCCTCACCTCAGGATACGTACCCAAGGAGTGGCGCCGCGGCGACTGTGGTCCCACTTCACAAGGCGGTGCCTCCACCGACCCTGGAAATTACCGTCCCATTAGCTTGACAAGCCTTATCTGCAAAGCCATGGAGAGGATCATAATGGAACTCATAAATAAAGACATAGGGAACTTGCAGACTTTGGATCCAACCCAGTTTGGCTTTGTCAAAGGCAGATCATGCCTTTTAAACTTGGTTGACTTTTTCAAAACAGTCACCAAGGCCATTGATGAGGAAAGGCAGTCCATACAGCCTACCTTGACCTGGCAAAGGCCTTGACACAATACCCCACTCAGGTATCATCGAAAAACTCATCAGCTTGAATGTAAACCCATACATCACAAGATGGGTTGCAAACTGGCTAAGTGACAGAACCCACAGGGTCAGAGTTGCTGGAGCCATGTCAGACTCAAAGCCTGTCACAAGTGGTGTCCCATAGGGCTCAGTCCTGGGTCCACTCTTGTTTGGCATCTACTTTTCTGAAGTACAAGCAAACACAGGAGGGTTATGGCTGACAAAGTTTGCAGATGACTGCAAACTGGGCGCCATAGTCGAAAACACATCTGACACAGATATCCTTCAGAAGGGCCTCACAGAAACCGATAACTGGTGCCAGAGCCATGGCCTAAAGGTAAATGCCAAGAAATGCATAGTCATACCCTTCGGGAAAAACAAGGTTACCCCTAGCTACCATATAGGTGGCAATCCACTGAGCACAGAAGAAGTCATCAGGGATCTGGGGACCCAGGTTGACAGTAGCCTTTCGTTTGACACTCATGTTGCTAAAGTAGTTAGGAAAACCTTCTACATTGCCCACCTGATCATGAAGGGATTCACATCTAGATCAAGGGAGGTCATCGTCCCTCTGTACTCATCACTCATAAGACCTATGATTGAGTACAATGCCCCATTCGGAATGTATCTGACCAGACACCTGCAGCAGCTGGAAAGGCCCCAAAAGTTCCTCACCAAAAGGATAAAGGGTCTCAAAAATATGTCTTATGCTGCCCGACTGAAAGAACTCCAGCTCTATTCAGTCTCATACTGCTTGCTCAGAGGTGACCTGTGCCTGACATATAAGGCCATGTCAAACCCTGATTTGATGAATATGCTTCACCTCAAAAATCTAGATCCCTCAGAACCACAAGGGCGGAGACTTAAACCTTGACACGGTTATTAATAGAACGTGCTGGAGGGACAGATTCATCACCCAGAGACTCCCTATGCTGTGGAACAAAATCCCGGTACATGTGAGGCAGAGCACCTCGCTGGCCTTGTTCAAGAGGAATCTTGACCAATGGATGGGGGATCGCAGATGTACCCCAGGGATTACTTCAGTGTCACTGCTTGACAGAGGCACAGCAAAATAATGGGCATAGTTTTATTCAAACTAAAGGGGTGGCGAAAGCCAAATAACTATGGGCTAGGCTTATAAATGCCCTTGGGCAGATAGCCTAGTATGAACCTATGAACATAGGGCTTGTAATTCAGAGACTCGTCTCGCCGAATTGACAGCCACAAGAAGTAACGTCTTACAGGAAAGGAAATTTAAATCACAGGTGGTTGCTGGTTCAAATGGTGGTGCCACAAGTGATTGCAGTACTAGTCAGATCCCAAAGATGGGAGAAGATCTTTAAAGGGAGGCTTTAAATGTATTGTACCCTTTAGTAAAACCTTGAAAAGTCTGTGGGAAATTAAATGCCGGTCTCCAAATCAGATATGAAAATTTGAAATTGCTGCCAAGATAACTGACTGCAGAAGCAGAGTTTCCTTTATTAAAGATGGCAGCTAGGAATTCCAGCATTTTCTCTACTGGCGCTGAAAAGGGGTCAAGTCCATTGTCAGAGGCCAAAACAGAAAATCTCTTCCTTCTGCTTAGGTAGAGCCCTGGTAGATTGTTTATGAGAGGCCAACAAAATGTGCTGCACATGAGAAAGCATGCCTGGTGACCATCAGAAGTGGAGGAACCAAGCTGTCATCTTTAGAGTCTGAAGATTGGGATACACCAGTCCCTGGGGATGGGACAGGAGATCCGGAAATAGGTCCAGAGTCCATGGGTGGCAGGCCAAAGGAAGGGAAACCATATCTGTTGAGGCCAATGAGGATCACTTTGCTTCCCAACTGAGATGCTTTCTTGGGAAATAATTGAATTAGAGGAAGGAGGGAAAGGCATAGAGTAGACCCGTGGGCAAATCTTGGAGAAGACCATCCCTGGGTGACTTCCCCTGAGGGTGAATTAGGGAAAGTAGCTTCTGCACTTGTTGTTCAGGGGTGAGACGAACAAGTTGCAGCAAGGCTGGCCCCAATGAAGAAATATCTCCTTCGCTACTCTGGAGTTCAGAGACCACTCGTGAGGCATGAGAATGCATCTGCTCAATTTGTCCGCAATTACATTGGAAGTCCAGGGGATGTGTGTTGCTATCAGAAAGCGGTTGGAAGATATGGCCCATTGCCACACCCAAAGGGCTTCTCAACACAATGGGTAGGACTTTGTTCCCCCATTTGCTGACATACCAGACCACAGCTATCATCCCTATAGGTAAGACAGAAGGAAATGCTTGCAATGCCAGAAGCACTGCTCTTAGCTCCAGTACACCGATATGCAGCTTGGCCTTGGAGGGGGACCAAGTGCCTTGGATTATCTTACCCAGATAATGTCCCCTCACCCCATCTGGGAAGCATCCATAGTCATTATGTGTGACCACTGCTTTACATTTGAACATCCTGGGGGCTGTAGTGAGGCCAAAGGGCAGCGCTCTGAACTGGAAATGACTGGCTCCTATCCGGAAGAGGAGAAACTTTCTCAAGCATTTGTTCACCTTTACGTGGTAATATGCATCTTGAAAGTCGATACAGCATATCCAATCACCTTTCACTAAGAAGGGGAGAACAGACTGAACTGTGACCACCCAGAATTTTGCTTGTTTGATGAATTTGTTTAGAACACAGAGATCTAAAATTGGTCTCCAGTCCCCCGTTTTCTTTGGCACTAATAAGAATCTTGAATAAAAAATGGATCCTAATTGGTCTGGTGGGACTTCTTGGATGACTCCTTTTCTAGCAGCTTTTGAATTTCTACTGCTGCTTTTACTCTCTAACTGGGTGGAATGTCGGGAGTGAAGGGAATTAGATAACCTCTGCTAATTATCCCTCTGCTAATTATCCTTAGCACCCAGGCATCAGTGGTTGTGTGTCATCAGGCGTTTGAATGCAAGGAAAAACTTCACCCAACTGCTTCCAGAGGTAAGCAATTGGGCCCCCTTTCAGGACCGCTGATAGAGTTGACCGGAGAACTAATCTCTGGAACCCTGATTCTGCATACCACTCCTGACTCTGTGATGGTGTCTTCCACTATATAACTCCCCTCTCTGCCCTGAGGGATGTCAGAGCCACGTGTGTCCTGGAAGGCTTCTGGGATTTCTTGAACCACAGTTTACCACTCCATTGATTCCTGGAACAGGATAATTTAGGAGTGGAAAAACATACACCCACAGCAGACAAAGTCTTTCCATCCTTTTGACACCTGGACAGAGCTTTCTTTACTGTGGGACCTGTCAAAGGGAACATTGACAAAGGAGAACTTGAAGAATGGTTCTGCAAACATGCACAGGCACATCCAAACATGCTGCCAAATAATAATGCCTGAAGCTGCTGACCTAGTCATCCCTTCGGCTGCAGGTGCAATGAGCCTCATGGACGAATTCGAGAAACTCCAGGGTAGCTAGTTGGGAGGTCACTTTTTCCTGGACCCCTTTGGCCACAGCTCATGCCAGGGTATCTGATAGCTCCTTGATCAAATCCCTTTGGAGTCTAGTGAAGTTAGCCAATAAGTTTAAGGTCCTGATGGAGAAGGTCGATGACGCATAGACCTGCTTCCCAAATTTGTCCATCGCCCTGGAGTCTTGGTTCGGGGGATGAACAACAGAACTTTCCATGGCTAGTTCTTTTCTCCTGGCAGCCGCTACCACCATGGCATCTAATACTAAGCCTTCAGTACAATGTGGTTGGTCTTCTGGGGCAGTAAGCATCTTGTCAGGTCTCCGGGGACTGGTTACACAGAATCAGGAGCCTTCCAAGCCCGCTGAGCAACTAGTTTAAATTGTCAGCGGGTGATGTCACCCAGGAGGCAAATGGACATGCACCAAAGGCTTGCAAGTATACAGATTCCTCCATGGATGGGTCTTTGGACTTCCAATCACCTCTCTGTTTTAGGATTTCCAGAATGTCTCCAAAGGAGAAGTCTTTCGGGGGTGACTATGGGGAACCCTCCCCTTCATCGAAATCTGTGTCCTGTGTGATGGATTCTTCCAAAGACTCGAGGTGTTTGCTCTTACATGAGCTCTTCTGAGGGGGCTCTTCAGTGGAAACATCTGAGGAGGACTCAGAAGAGGGAGTACTTTTAGAAGGCATATCTTGTGACCATGATGTACACTGACTAAGGGTAGAGGTTGGTGGCTGAACTGAAGAACCTGGGGTCACAGACTCCAATACCCAGGAGCCACGTGAGAAGAAGCCATGGCTAAAGCCCTTTCCATAGCCTGAAAGGCAGAACCCCTCAGGAGAGATGGGAGCCCAGAAATGAAACAGACACCGAGAGCCCCACTTGACAGACCAGAACCGAGGAATGGTCCACTGCTGCTGTAGCCATAAGGAATATGGAAGGCTCTGTAGAAATGCTGGAGCCAACACAAACTCTCTGTGCTGAATGGCAAAGACATGGTCCTAGGGACCTGACAGTGCTGATGGCATTGAGGGGGCCACAGCCAGACTCAGTCAATGACAAATCTGCAGTCTAAGCCAAAGTCACTGGAACCTGGGAGGTTGGAGCCGATGGCTCTAAAACCTGTGCTGAGGTTATAGGAGGAGAATAATTGGGTGTGGACAGAGAAAAAAAACACCTGCGCCAGAAGGGAGAGGGGGCTTAACAGAAGAGGGAAGACCCCAGGCTGCCAAGATCTGCTCCACCAACCTAACATCATCCATTTCCAAGAGACTTCTGGTGAAGCACATTGAAAGGCTGGAGACTCAGGTCTCTCTATAAACAGACTAGGTAATTGTCTATGGAAAGTGTCTAAAGATGGCGAATAGGCAGACCTGGGTTCTGGGACTATCATTAGCTTTGGCACCATCCGCTGCACCATGGGGGAAACAGCATTGAAATTAGAGCTGTAGAGGTGATCAGAGCCGTAGAACTAGGACTCTGAGTCACAGACATAGCCAGTGTAGAAGGCACCGAAGAACTTTGCAGTGCCAGAGACTTTGACCATTCCAAAAGTTTTCAAACCTTGGATTTTGGTTCTATGGAGGAACCCTCAGAGTCCTGCTTGTGCTTTTTAATGGTCGGTGCTGAAGGGGAAAACTGCATCGAGCAAGAGGCCAGCAGAGACAGGTCAGCCTTGCACAAGTCTACCTCGAAAGGGGTCTTAAGGAGCCCTTGGAAGATTAATTTATTTTTTCTCTCTGCCAGGGATGTATTATTAAAGCCCTGGCAAATGGAAAAATCCACACTCAAGTGAGGAACACCGAAACAGTAAACACATTTTTCATGATTGTCCAAGTGACATTTTTCTGTCACACTCAGTACATTGTTTAAAACTTGTGGTAGAAGATTTTGGTTTCTCTGCCATATCTATTAAGCTCTCACAGAGACACACACAGGGAAGAAAGAAGTAAGTCTACCAGTGATGGCAGAAAGGTAAAAAGGGACTACCAGCGATGGTAGGGGGAAAGAAAACTACCAGCAGTAAGATGAAATCACACACTCAAAGGTAGACCAGACATTCAACAAGAAAAAACTATGAAGTAAATAGTTATAAAACAGTTATAAAACAATTAGAAAGTACTTCGCTATGAGAGAGTCGGCTGGCGTGTCTTATTCGCAAGAGCGGCAAACGAGATCTGAGGTAATCTGGAGAGGGGAATTGTGGGTAGACAATGTTTGAAAGATTTTTTTGGCTGACGCAAGCTACAGAATGGCCGGATCAGTTCCGAGGATGGGTTCCAAAGATCGGAACTGTAACCAATCAGTCAAGAACAGATGAAAATTGACATCATCAAATCATTAGATAATCCAATGAAATAAACTTTTAAAATAAACTTTAAAGAACACAAACTATTTGTGAGCTTAAGCACTTTCATTTGATTTAAAAGAACTTCATAGCTAAAACAAACGGCTTAACAGCCAATATACACCTTAGAAATAATTAAACACAAGACTTCCTCACATAAAAGGACAACAGATTTAAAAGGCCAGTACTTGTTTAGTACAAACTTTAAAAAACTAAGATTCGTTAAATACACTGTGACTAACATTTAATGTTGATAATTTCATTTAGACCTGGGCATTTATTTGCTTGCAATATTTGCCAATCAAGTTGTTTTACTTCTAGCTTATTTAAATCCCCACCATATAACTGATGAACAACATCAATTACAAAAATAGAAATTTTACGAAAACCTTGACAGCGAAAAAAGCACGTTTTACTAGTGCATTTGTGAATTTTTTTGTTTTTAATAGCTAAAACATGCTCAAATTCTCTGACAATTTTCTGGTAGTTTTTCCTACATAAAAGCCTTCGCAGGATAGCATGATAAACAACCACACAAGAATCAAATGTAAAGCTACTTTTGCCCCAAATCTGTTTTTATGAATGTTTTAAAATAACATTAGACGTTTCATTTATATACCTGCAAGATTTGCAATTTTGTCATTTAAACATTCCACATTTATTTTCATTCTACATTACTTGTGCTCTTTCAAATAATGTCTTAAAATTATAACTTTTCTAACAAGTAAATCTAGGCTTTGAACCAAAAACTGAATAATTTTCCAAGTATTGCTCACAGACTGCCTTATAATTTTATAAGGATCTAATGAGATTGGAATAGGAAATTACGTTAAATTTGATTTATCTTCATCAATATTATAAAGACCTGTTACAACAGTAGGAGAAAAGTTAGTTTCTCTTGAAATGAATGTCAACTAAAGCACAAAACTAACATTCTGTAAATATGTAACAGCAATAATATCTACCAGGTTTGGGAGTTATGCAGTGATTTACTCCTGAATCTTCAAATTTGATCAGGAAGTAAAAATGCTTATATAAATGTTAAAGACTCGGATGACAAAAACTGATAAGCCTGTTACACAGAACAGCAGATATCAGAGTTAGGAAAAGTTGCGTATGAAATCTTTTTTTTTTTTTTGGGGGGGGGGGGGTATCACAATTACAGTCACCCGACAGAATGGAATTAGATATGAAAAAGTCTACAAGGGGAACAGTCAACCAGTATAGCTTAAGCAAATGAAAAGGCAAAAGCTTGTCACTACAGTGCATTCACAAACTACAACAGTAAAGATAGAATTGTGAATGTAAACCTATAACAGTTATTGCTCTAAAAATATCAAGGTTGCAGTAACCTGCACTGTTTGGATTCTATCCTGTGCCAAGGATATGATCAACGAGGCCAGCTTTTCAAAGCTTGAAGGTGCCACCCATGGGCTTTAACTGACAGGAGCTCAAGAAGAGCTCCACATTTAAAACAACTGGAGCACCAAAAGTTTTGGAACTTTCTTGCAGCCAAAGAGCATTCTTCCTGCAGGCTTCCTGGATCTGACACAGTTGGTTAGCAATCCTTCAAGCCTAGGCAGATAACCCTCTACTGGGAAAAGCCTTCCACTACTTTATTTTTCCTGAATAAATATATTTTTCTGTGACTATTACTTGGGCTAGAAAACTTATTTTATATGGATTGTCATCCTGTCTGAGGGGTTTTTACTACATTGAAGGCTTGTGATATCTTTCTGTCTAAACCCCCCTTTTTTTTTTTGAACCGTTACTTGTATACTTTTATAGTATGTATGTGTTAGGGGCAGGAATCGGTGCTTTTGGGGACTGTCAGTGGGCATTTTAACTCAGCACTAGGCTAGTGAATCTTACAGGCTCCACTATCTAATATATAAGAGTGCAGTAATTAGCTTTCTTATCTATTATTTGGAACCACATTTGACGGATTTGTCTGACAGAAATGTATAAACTCCCTCGGAGAAGTCTTTGACTCATGCAATCTCTATTTATCAACTTAATGTAATTGAAGAGGGAGAGTACAAGACCATCATGGCACTTAGTGGACTTAATGGATTCCATAAGTGCCCACCCATTGCACAAAGCAAACACACATACACATAAGCTGAAGTACCACTAATTCACCTCCAGCACATCTTTGGTATATGGGATGAAATCAGAGCACCTGACAAAAAACAGAACTTCATCAGAGCTGAAGCTCCTCACCTCTGCCATAATACAGTGTGTTCCTACTAATCCCCAAATCAAACTTGCCACCATGAAATTCTATGGTATTGAGAAGGCCTGTAGAAAGGCTTTGGGTTTAGGTCTACCAGGTCTATCCAGGAAACAGACTGGCAATTAGATGATGGTGGGGCTAACCATCTGCCAGTGTAAACATTGGCTCTAGATGATTGTAATTGTAGAAGTGACACTGACAGCCTGCGAAAAAAAAAAGAAAAAAAAAAACAGGAAAAATGTATTATTCTTGAGTGAATACTAGCAAGCTGCCCTGAGGGGTCATTTTAAGCCTAGCCAAAAACCAGAAGTCAGAATCAAACTGTGTACCTTGTTTCTCTGAGGTGAAGACTTTTAACCATTGTGACAATCCCACTCTCATTAAATGTTCACAGGCAAGTACTTGGCTACCTTGCCCTTATGGGTCACTTTAAGCTAAGCCAGTTTACCTTAGCTGTCTGTCAGGTATGGGTAAGTACCTTAACCCTTATACCAACCCTTAACATGTTATACCACCTTCTAACATTTTATACCAACTCCTACTGTGAAGGGAAGTTGGGAGGATTATCGAGATGGACACAAAGAAAGATATGTTGCTGTGTCAAGTACATAACCTTCATTTCCTGTATTCTTTCCATCTACCTTGACAAATGGAACACAATTTTCAACTAACTTCTTAAGGGTAGCATCATGAAAGGATGCCCCAGAGGATGGTGAATCCAAAGGAAGCCTTGGATCTGGATATTACATTAAGTTTGAAGTGCTTGACAAAGGTCTGCATTGTTGACCATGTTGCTGCAGCACAAATGTCATCAACAGAATAATTCTTGAAAATGGCCATGAATGTTGAAATCAGCCTGGTAGAATGTACCTTGTTCATCTCCAAGTCATTTACAGAGTACATGAAGGTGATGCAGTTGGACAGCCATCTGGGCAGAATTACTTTAGAGACTCTTCTTTAGTCTTCTTGAGGAAGATAAAACAAATAGATGCTTATCTTTATGCAAGGATTTTGCCTTGTTATAGTAGAAAAAGAATAGTCTGCGACCAACCACAGAATGCAAATCATCATCTTTGTTGGTGTGATTAGGAGACTAAACTACATGCCAAAGAGGATATTATACTCAATGATGGGTCTGAAAAGGGCCTTATAAAGTGGCACTGATGACCTGGATGCCATGCCCTTAGTTATAACCTGGACAACATAATGATTTGCTTGCTATCTTGGGCACATGTTCGTAAAAGGCCTGATTACAGACTACATATGGTTCCAGAGCCCTGATTATTGGGTCATCGCTTAAGTGTGTCTTATCGATGGAGTAAATAGCCTGGGCTGTAGTTTTCCCAAAAGGCACTATAATGCAATTCTTGGCACTGAGATTTAATCCTTGAGTTTGGAACTAGTCAGGCATCTGTGTTAGACAACCTTGTTCGATGTTTATGTCATGGGGAATCTATGATAGCTCCCAATTTGAAGTCATCTGTGAACTTGGTCAGCCAAAGGCCCTTGACATTAGTCTTTTACCTATGAGAAGTAGATAAAATACAGGAGTGGTCCAAGCATGCAGCCCTGAGATACCCCCTTGCTGGTGACCGGTCTCTTAGTGGAGGTGGTATCACCAATCCTGACTTCCTGGGTCCTGTCTGTGAGCCATATGGCAATCCAGAGTGTTATGCAGGGGTTTATGGCCAGTCTGGTGAGTCTGTCAACTCTACCTGGAGTAGGGTACTGTATTGGAACACCTTAGCCAGATCCAGGTTGGCAGTATGCACCATTTTCCCCTCATCTATTGCTTTGGTGACCTTCTCAAAGAAGTTCACCAGGTTTAGTAGGCATGACTTTCCCCTGACAAAACCAAACTAGGTTAGGTCCAGTGTCTGACGTTTGTCTCTGTCAATCATTTCCATGATAATTCTTTAACAATTCTGATGTTAAGGTAAGCATCCTGAATGTGTACTGAGCACATCCCATCCCCTTCCTGTAAGAAAGGAAGGACTACACTATGTAGATCAAGAATTTTACCTTTTTGTTGTAGAGGTTTAACCAACAATGATCTAAAATGGGCTTGAGCTCCTGGGTTTTTGCTTACCTTGGTACTAAAAGAACAGTGAGTGTAAAAGCAAAGTAGAATTAACAACAGTTGTACAAAAATATTTAGCTGAAAAGAACTCTGATGAGCACCAAAAAACCCAGCAGGAGATATCGGGGACATTAAGGATGAACTGCAATATGAGAGCGGGAAGAAGCTTGAATGTTACAAAATCTCTAAATGGAAAATTGCTTACTCTGATGTGCCAAGAAAGCAGATAACTCATTAGTCAAGACAGATGGAAGGACAATACAGAATTCACAAGTTCAGTTATTAAAGTCCCGAGGAGAGTTATTTAAATTTTAATCTTTCATAAAACAATAAAGCTACATGTTTTATCTTAAAAAGCATCATGCACAAGAAAAATACATTATTAAATTCAATTTTATGACTTAAAATCAATCATTAGCAAAGGGCATTCTCCACTTATTAACCTCAACTGATCAAATGAGCATACTTGGAAGATGTCTACGCACAAGGTCAGAATGGTATATTCAGAGGAAAAGAAACTCCATTCAAAAAGATTTGATGATCCATGCATAGGACTGTGATTAAATCAGTTCAATGAATGACTACTAATTAATACTGAGGTTTTCTTGCATGCTCTCTAACTCCATGAACACTGCATACTTTTCTTCTGCAATACTCTACGTTGTGAAACAAGATCACCAAACCTGTGGCATAAACTTATAAAAAGCCCCTTCTATGCAAAATACTGGAGACTGAGATTTTAAGATGTACAAGCTATACAAACAAATATCAGAAGCAGGTGATATAATAGCCAGTAGGTTCACAGGTAAGTACTAAGTTAGCTACCCTTGCAGGCCATTTTAAACTCAGCCAGTTTCCATTTTTGGTGTGTGAATTAAATTATCCATTCATTGTTACATTGGCCTTACCCATCCCATGTCTGATAATTATACACTACCCCTTTTGAAAATAACTGGGATTATACCACAGATAACTTGAGAAAACAAATGCATGGGATAATGTATATAGGAGCTGCCTCTGTCCATTAGCAGGACACAGGGCAGTCCTGGGATACAGTTTCGGTTTCCTATCCACAAATTCAAGTTTACTTTGAATATGGACAGAAATGAACTCTTTCACTTGGATGGGGAGCAGCATTACCCTCTGTAGCCCTCCAAACCATTATGTTGATGCTACACAGCAGCATTATCCTATGTATCCCTGCAAACCATTACGCTGATGCTACAGAAGAGGTTTAAATCTCTAGACTGAGTATTTATGATGCCATTTCACTTGCTGATGTACAGTGAATCCATCAGTACTGGGTCACAAGATGCCTTGTATGCAAAAGCACAGGTCACTTGAACAGTCTGTAGGACACAGAATACAGTTACAGGTCTTTAAGTCAGTCCATATAGGACATGTTGTTTACGCCTTGTATCCTTTTAGTAATGTATCTCTGTGGGATACCAGTTGTTGCATGTGTCTAGACAGATGCATGCCAAAGGGGGCAGTGTACTCTATGACTGGCTAACGAATGCAGAGTAAAAGGGGACAATATTCTCTTTAAAATAAAATTTAATTAATTTAATTTTAATGAAATTTTAATTTCAAACAATGTAATTAGGCTTTACTTATATGACTAGCGGTTTTCTGATACACCTACAAGCTACATAATTGCATTAAAACTAAGGAATATAATGTAAGTAAGTAATGGATGATGGAAATGGGATGTGCCCTATTTAACCATTGCAATGGTCACACTGAGGATGAAATTATAGGTGTTAAAATGGAAAAGTGCAAAAATGATTAAAAAAAAGACCACAGTCTACTCCCCATCATTATACATTGTTATTCAGTTCTCTAAGTTTTCAATAATTTGTTTAAATTATTTATTTTACTGGAACTCTTTTCTCCTGCTGTCCTTCAACAAATGTTAAGTATGGTCAGCTTTGCCAAAGAATATTGGTATCAACATATAAACTTGGGTGCTCGACTGCTACAAGTGCACATTTATGCACATGTAGTTCATGCATGTGCATAATGCTCATGCAGTTTGAAGGTAGTGTGCTGTTTATGTGACTTTAAAGCTTCCTTAAGTGAGAAGAATTTTCTCTATAGCCATGTGTGCATGCGCGCGCATCAGAGAGATTTCAGACATTTTATTTATTTTATTTTACATTTGTTGACTGGGCTAGTCTAGCTGGATATATGTCCATTTTCAGTAGAGGCCCGGGGAGAAAAGCTCCACATTAAAACAGATTAGACACACAAAGTATTAAGTAATAAGTAATAGAACATTAAATTTCAGATGGAGATAGGTTGCAAGACAAAAACAGGTGATAAAGGTAATTTAGCAAACATTGATGGAACAGACGAATAGCACAAAAATAAGATAAGGTAATACTTAGTGTGTTTTTTTTTTGTGTGTGAATGCTGTAGGAAGAAAGTCTTCTGCAGTATATGGGAGATCAGGTAGTTGAAAACAGGATTGGGAGAGTAAGTGGAGGGGGAGAAACTCAGGAGACAGAAAAGAGGTAAATTACATTTAGGTGAATATGAGCAACTAGAGCAACTATATGGTAGAGGCCTTAAAGTGGTAATAAAGTGAGTAAGAAACTTGGGAAGGCTGGTTGTGATGTAAATAGACAGACACAGTCTTAGGGTTTGAACAGGGACATAGCCAATGTTTTTTAAGGTATTGTTTTAGTTTCTTTTTGAAGAGTGTAGTTGAAGATAGTGATGTAAGTTCACTGGGAAGTAGGTTCCAACTTTTCCCCACAGTATTAGAGAGAAGGGAATCTCCTGCTTTGTTGTTGGGTTTATGTATGGACACCAGAAGTTTATTGGCTGAGCGAAGGTTTGTAAGATTTTTATATGGGCAGATTAGACTAGTGAGAATTGGTATGTTTTCTGGGTAGTAAAGGGTTTTATGAGCAATATTCAGTTGATGAAATAAAATTTGATTGTGGAATTCAAGCCAACCAAGCTGCTTCAGGATTTAGGCAGTGGTGTGTTCTAAAAGGGGAGCTGGTAGCAAATCCGG
Source organism: Protopterus annectens (assembly GCF_019279795.1). Classification (NCBI taxonomy): domain Eukaryota; kingdom Metazoa; phylum Chordata; order Ceratodontiformes; family Protopteridae; genus Protopterus; species Protopterus annectens. The sequence goes on from NC_056748.1 coordinate 658,011,425, forward strand.
CAATATTATTGTAAGAGACTGCCAGCTTGTGGAGGTTGCATTTGGATAGATTTGTATACATATATAGGAGAGGCATAAGAGAGAGTAGAGATAAGGTGGGTTTGGGCAATAGTAGTTCTAGCTATGGAGTAAGGAAGGGCTTTATTTTGTAGAGGGAGCCAAGTTTTCGGTTTACTGATTTGATTGTGATGTTGATGTGAGTGTCATAGTTAAGGCTGTGGTCAATAGTTACTCCTAAGAGTTTTGTAGTAGTGTCAAGAGATATGACTGTACCGGTTTTAGATTTGATAGTGAAGTTAAGTGGGGTGGACTTTTGTGTAGGAGTAAACAGCAAGAGTTTAGTCGTTTTGGGGTTTAGGAGGAGACACCGATGTAGAAACCATTCTTCTACAAGCTCAAAGGTATTCTGGGTGAGGGACTGCAGTTCAGATGGCCCCTGTGGCTGAGGAGATTAACGTGGAGTCGTCTGCATATTGTATAGTTACAGCTTGGGGGATACTAATAGATAGATCATTTATGAAGATAGAGAACAGAAGAAGGCCTATTATGGATCCTTGGGGTACACCAAGGGTGACAGGTAGGTGGGAGGATAGAGTGTTTTCCCATAGCACTGCCTGTTGCCTATTGTCTAGATAGGACTTGAACCACTGTAATGCCTGAGAATCAAATGAGAGGGACTTGAGAAGATTCAGCAGTAGCTAATGGTTAACCATGTCAAATGCTTTTGAAAGATCAATAAAGATAGCAGAGGACAGGGTATTATTGTTGCGATTTTTGTTGATGTGGTCAGATAAGGAAAGGAGGGCAGTAGTGGTGCTATGGAAAGGTCGAAAGCCATGCTGGGAGCTGGCTAATAGGCTGTTTTGAAGAAGATGGTCTAATAGTTGACAGTGGATGCATTTTTCCATGATTTTTGCTACTGGAGAGAGGAGGGCAATTGGACGGAAGTTTGAAAGTTCTGATGAGTTGCCACCTTTATGTAGTGGGATGATATGTGAAACTTTCCAGATGGCTGGGATAGTACCTTCAATAATGGTTCTATTTATAAGGATAGAGATTGGGTAGGCAATAACTTTGGCTGCAATTTGAATGTATTTAGAAGGCAAATGGTCTGCTGAAGGGGTAGAGGGTTTGAGTTTTTGAAGGAGGGTACAGATGAGGGATGTGGGGACAGGGCAGAGTTGGAAAATGGGCAATGAGGTATGTGAGGAGGAGGGCAGATTAGAGGATACATTAGGTAGAGAGTTAGCAAGTGACGGGATGGCTTCAGTAAAGAAGTTATTGAAGGAGTCAGCAATTTGTTTGGGAGTGTCAAGGGTAATTCCAGATGGGGTTGGAGTTTTAGAATTGCCTGGGTGAATGAGTCTAGTGATACCTGACCAGAATTTCTGTGGGCTTTGCTGGTTGGTATTTTGAAGTTGGAAGAAGTTTTTTTTTTGCCTGTTATTATAGATGTTTTAATAGAGTTTCTGAGTTGTTTAAATTTTAAGTGATCAGATGGGTTTTTAGAGGTACGCCATTTGGCCCAGAATTTGTTTCTTAGTAAATGTTTTTTCTTAGTTTCCTTAGTAAGTCATGGAGCTGTTTTGGTGGTGTTCCTAAGGCTACAGGAAGGGGCATAATATAAATAAATACAGAGGACATAATGAAGAAAAGACTGATTTAAGTTTTTTGGCCTGACTTGCAGTGTTTTAAGTGCTTTTTTGTGAAATATTTATTGTGTGTAATAGCTGTAGTATTGATATCAAGCAGGACATTTTAAGATGTCTGGTACTTTCACCACTTGATATACCCAACATTCAACCTTTTTAAATCATATTTTGGATTTTGTGCATGGTTAAGTGCCTACACCCTCTGTACAACCTAATATTTCAATGCTAAATTGCAAGACAGGGAAAATGCATTTATTTTTAAATAAGTAAACAGACTACACAATGCAGAAAGCAATGCAGTTTCTATTTATCTGAAGACATATTTAACATTTAAAAAAACATTTTCATATGACCCAAACTGGGATAAACATTACTATGTATAACAATGTGTCTCAATGCAACATCAAAACACTATTATAGCTCTAGTATATATATATATATATATATATATATATATATATATACAACCTCTTCAAATGAAATATATATCTACAAATTGGGAGCTAGAAGTCTCGTTCAACTACAAAGGATAATCATACTTTTGAATACATCATCAAAGTAAAAGAATAATACAAAATGATCACAAAACATTTTTTAAAAGGAAATAGTCACAGCCATTGCAAATTGTGTTGAATTTCTTTACTGCTGACAGCAATAATTTGACGACAGCTTTGAATACCCACTCATTAACAGTTGCATAATAATATGCATTTCTATTTTCACGTTTGAAATAAAAAAAAAAAAGATACACAAGTATATGTATGCCACAGGCAGACAAATCAATATTTAACTTTTTAAAGACAGAGATGCTCTCACCTTACTTCCTGCTTTACATACACTCATACATATAACCTTGAAGATTTAATCAACAAGTTTTCTAAAAAATAAAGAATGTGCTGCCACTTAAAAGTTCATATTCACAGTAATATAAATAAAATCTATATTACAATGGAGATTTCTCATTTCAGATACATAGCAATATGTGGCCATAATAATCTAATTTCTAACACTAGTCACAATAAGTGACAGTGTTTCATGAACAGAGTATAAACGTATTAAAAATTGTGCCATGCACTTACATCATAACAGACAACTATTACCTTTGTAACATATTCTTGTATGTTTTTATTCACAGCACATCAAAATGTGACTAGTGTGCAATGCAATAGTTAGCTGCAAAAGTAACTTCAGTGCAGTACTGCAACTCTGCTCAGCCTATGTCAGAATCCATTAGCATGCCACAATTTAATTTAATTATGGGCATTTTGTTAAATTACTACACAGTCATTTTTTCTAAATTTTTAAACATCTTGATTCCATATTTGAAAAGAAGAGTTTTTGCTTGCCTAGGCCCAGAAGGTCATTTCAGTTCCCAGACTAAACAGAATCAGGTTTTGCATACAATGGTCATTATATTTTCTGAACGAAACACGGATATCCTGCCCACACACACACAGAGCGGCAACAGAGTCAGAGCTGACAAAAAAACAACTGCTACTGCTGTACATTTAGAGAGGCTTTTGTAGCAAATCATTTAAACAAAGGGAATCAGTAAGTCAATATATATTTGGTAGGCAAATAGCACCTTGCAAGGTAAATATTGCATACTCTCCTGCTTTAAAGAAATTACTTACCTTACTTGGTTGTTTGGGCTTTGGTTTTATGCTAATAAATACATCCAGTTGTTCCATGAGCTGAGTAATGTACTGTGGCTCAACCTCAATATCCTCCTTCATGTCAAACATCAACACAAGGGGCAGGCAACCCTGAAATATAAAGAACACAGTGGACTAGAATAATCTCAATTATGATAGTGAACATGATCTCTGATTCAGGAATACCATGACAGGTTCCATATTTTGGGTAAGTATGAATAAATGAGGAAGAAAGTAAAGGTCTACTGTAAAGCAATAAAAAACAGTAAGCAAAATCAGTGGCATACCTTGAAGACTCAGAAAAAAAACAGTATGCAACCTAAACTAGGTCAAAAACAAACCAAGAAAAAATATTGCAATGCAGATGGTGTGATGTTCACTTTCTGAATTATGTCAAGCACGTAGCTCATTAATAAGAAAAAAATAACCTATACAATGAGCGGTACAAAATAATAAAATAGAAAATAGTAGCAACTACACAGGTGAGGTAACACTGGTAGGTAGTTGACAGCTGAGTTAAAGGAATATACTTTATAAAAACACAAACACACAATCCTACTTGACTATTTTTTTTTATTTATTGTCATTTGTTAGGTTGGTCCTATTGAGCCAATGGCCCATTTTCAGTGGAGACCTAAGGAGTAAAGCTCCAATTACAATTTCAGTAATACAAGAAAGAGATAAAATTTTACAATAGCTATATTAGCAAGAAGTTGTACATCAACAAAAGTCAATTTTGTTATGCAGTTGGGTTCTAGTTTCAGAATATATACATATATATATATATACATATACATACATACAATAACAGCAAAGAAAGTCATATGCAGAAATATTTGCAACAAAAAAATATACATTTACAGTAAATAATATAATTGGAAAAGAAGAGAAGATTAGAGTATGAAAACAGAATTAGGAAGAAAGCAGTTCATCACGTTTGGTAGAGAAGGACAGGACCAGAGGCAGGATTCACGAAGCCTCCGTGTAAGAGTTATAACTCTTACACTGAGGCTACTGATTAAGCAGTGATGTCAGCATGCTTTGCATATTCATGAGAGCATGCTGAATCACACCTAAGTCTAACACGGTCCGTGTAAGACAGTAGGGGGCGTGTCCGTAGGCAGAACCCTGCAAGCGGACACGCCCCCAGAAGTGTAAAAGTGCCCAAAGTAAACACCCACAACAGAGTCCACGGAAATGTGAATAAACACAACACAACACATGCCCCCACAGACTATGAACATAAAATATATAAATGAACATGTTATATATTTTTTTTAAATTGTAAAAATGTTTAACCGTGAGTGCGCCGTTTGCGGAGTGCCTGTAAGCGCAGCTACAGTTAGCAGTCAGTGGGAAAGCATGTTTAAAAAACGTGAGTGGAAGCATTAAGAA